>NC_068301.1:34166139-34396139 GCF_025860055.1 Xyrauchen texanus
GAATATGGCAAGTGTGAGGAGGGAACAGTGGAGGAGACCATAGCGCTGCATATGCAGGATGCCCCACACAACAAAGCTCTGGAAATACAAAAAGTAAAGACAGTGCAAAATATAACATATGCAGAAGCTATCTGTACGATAAAAGGCAAAGCAGAAACAAAGAGTATAAATGTGCAAGGAATCAATGTGGAATCTTCCATCCAGAATAATGTAAATCCTGAAAGAAATGAATCAGATGTTCTGTTTGTGATGAACAAAATTGATTTTGTGGCATTTATTTGAGCAGTGGTAAATGGTACAGCGCAAGTAGAAAGGAAGTCGGACAAGTTAAAGATAATTGTAGGATGTGCTAATAAATTCCTAAAGTTAACAGGAATTTCAGCTGAAGAAGTCCATGAGATTTTAAAAGCGAAAGAAGGAACTGTTGCTTTGGACATGACTCAGAGTAACAATACATAGTTCTATAATGTCTTTCCTACTATTACATTGGAATGCCAGGTGCTTAATAGCAAATGGGCAAGAATTTAAAAAACACATCACAGAAATGGGAAAAACACCAGACATTATTTGTATCCAAGAAACATGGTTAAAAAGCTCCTGGGAATTTATGATCAATGGATATGTAGTAGAGAGGAAAGATGGCACAGGTGGATGGTGTGCAACATTTATTAAAGAAAGAATAGCATATAAAAGAAAGACTATATAAAAATACTAATGCAGAATACATACATATAGAAATAATGGGAATGAATGAATTAATCAGAATTATGTGTATAATCCATGTAAAGAAATAAGTTATACTTTTCTAAATGAGGTGATTGGTGACACACATGCAAAATGAATGGTTTATGGGGTAGTAAAAACACTGATAATAACGGGGAAATAATAGAAGAATTTATAGAAGAACATTCACTGGTTTGTTTGAATGATGGGAAGCCAACAATAATGGATATACTGTAACAAGAGGTTGCATGTCTTGTTTAGATCTCACAATAATGTCAGCAGCATTAGCTGGTAAATGTGCATGAAGATAATATGGGCAGTGACCATTGGCCAGTAATATGTGAAATTCAAAATGTAGTACAAAAGCAAAATATAAATCAATGTGTAAGGTGGAGATTTAAACAGGCAAAATGGAAGGAATTGTATATGATGTGTGAAGAGAATTTCAATAATGTGAAATTGGAAGGAAGTGTTGAGGAAATATAATAAAATAGTTGAAGGAATTGTGCAGCAAAACAGTCTATTCCTTTAATAAGAGATAATGGAAAGAAAAAGAAAAGTGTACCATGGTGGTCAGAAGAATTAGAGAAAGAAATAAGGCATTTCAATTTTAAGAAGATTATTAACTTAAGATACAATGGTAAATTAAATAAAAAAGGCAAAAAGAAAAGCGCTGCAAGAGTTCTGCAGTACAGCTGGGAGAGAGACTGAAATGCATGTGGTTTGGAGAATGATTAGGAAAATGAATGATCCCTGTAATAGAAGAGAAAGGGAAAATGGCCATTACAAATAAGGAAAAAGCAGAAGTCTTATCTACAACCTTTGCTAAAATCCACAGTATTGAAAACTTGGATGATAAAATTTTAAAAAGAAGACAAGAAATAAGCAAAATATATACAAGAATGTCTGTATGAAAAAACAAGGAGTAGATAGCTATATGGATGGAGCTTTGAATTCTTTAGAGTTAAAAATAGTCATTAACAATTCAAAGAATACAACACCAGGGAGAGACATGATCAGTTACAGTATGTTAAAAAACTTACCAGAGATAGCCATTAAAGCATTATTGAATTTATATCTCATGTATGGAATGAAAGTACTTTACCTAAAGATTGGAAAAGTGCAATAGTGATACCAATAGATAAAACTGGGAAAGATGCAGCAAAATCTAACAGCTATAGACCAACTGCACTCACATCTACATTGTGCAAAGTAATGGAGAAAATGATAGTAAGAAGGTTGAATTACTTTTTTGGAGAAAAATGAAATATTATCACCAGACAAGAGTGGTTTTAGGAAAAAGAGATCTACAATGGATGCTCTGATATTATTTGAAAATGATGCAATAAAAGCACTCATGATGAAAGAATATCTTGTTGTCCTTTTTTTATATTGAAAAAGCATACGACACTTTATGGAGGGAAGGGCCAATGATGGAGCAGTATGGAAAAGAGGTAGGAATTTAAGAAATGTAGTTAAAGGAATACAAGAAACAATAAGTGAAGTTGAAGAATGGTCAATAGATTGGGGATTCAAAGTTTCAGTACCAAAGACTCAATATATGATTTTTACAAAGAAAAAGAAAATGGAACAAATGATTCTGACATTATAAGATCAACCACTAGAAAGAGTGACAGAATTCAAGTATCTTGGATTAATCTTTGATGAGAAATGAACATGGAAGAGACATTAAGAAAATTGAAAACAAATGTAAAGGTATAATAAATTGTATGTATTCAATAGCAGAGTATGAATGGGGAGCCAGCAAGAGTTCTCTGTTACATGTATATCAAGCTTTAACACGTTCTTGTATAGACTATGGATGCGCAGAGTACGGGGCTGCATCTAAATCAGAACTGAATAAATTGGATAATTTACAATCTAGAGCATTTATAATCTGTTGTGGAGCAATAAGATCAACCCCTTTAGATGCCATCAGGTTTGAAATGGGGGAGATGTCTTTAGACTTAAGAAGGGAAAAACTAGCTATGATGTATAGGTTAACTTGCAAGGAACTGACAACAATCATCGCACACTCACAGTTTTAAAAGACTGCTGGGAATATAAAAATAATGGAGGAAATAGCTTTGGATGGAAGTATGAACAGTGGGTCAAGGATTGTTGTCTGGAAGATGAAGTCATCTGCCCTAATATGCCATTACATGGTGTGCCAGTATGGAACTTTCCTGATCCTATTGTTGAAATGAGATTATTAGAGACCTGGGAAAAAGCAGAAGATGGGTATAATAGTAGTAATGAAATCAATGTGTTTATGAGAGAAAGATTCTACTCTTTTATGCAGATGTTTACAGATGGATCTAAATATCCATTTAATCAAAAAGTTGGTATAGGAGTATAAGTCTAAGAATAACTGATAATTTGTATGTATATTCCACAGAGTTCATTGCTATAATAGTAGGGCTACAATGGATCAAACAGACTAAACTAATTAGGATTATAATTTTTTTCAGATTCGTCGTCAGCTCTTAAAAGTACAATGTCTACAAGAACTGACAGAGAAGATCTACTGATGGAAATCTATACATGATTGTACAGATTGAAAGCAGAGGGTATAACAGTATACTTTTGTTGGATACCGGCACACATTGGGATAGCAGGGAATGAAATAGCTGATAAATTAGCAAAAAAAAAAACATTAATGAAAAACTTGGTGGGTATTAAAGTACCCCTGGGGAGAAGTGAGGTAAAATCAGTGATTAAAAAGAAACTAGTAAAGTTATTGCAACAAAGGTGGGAAGATAGCAGCACAGAGAGATGGTATTATTATATTGCAAAATAAGTTGGAAAAGAAAAAATTTAAGGAAGGTATAGAAAGGAAGAAGTAATGATTTCTAGATTAAGACTGGGACACACAGGATTAAATTCAACACTTGCAATAATGGGGAAGCATGAAAATGGTATGTGTGATGAATGTGATTTTTTAGAAACAGTAGAGCATGTATTGTTTTAAATGTAACAAATATGATGTTCAACCAGTAAATGTTACGGACCTCTTGGGATAGGGTTTGAGAGATTCTCAGACATATAGGGCTGTTTTAACCTTTTTAAAGAAGATAGGACTAGAGCACAGGCTATAATGTATGGGGATTGTGGTGCTTCTGCCCATCCTGGAGGTTGAGGAGCCAATTGTGGAAGCTGGAGTATCTGAACATGCAGCGCCAGCTGAAGCATGGGTTCTGATCCTCTGGGCTGGGTGGGGCATTACATCCTCATATGTGTGTGTGTGTGTGTGTGTGTATGTGTGTGTGTGTGTCTAATTAAACAAGAAGAAGAAGAAGAGAAGAAGTAGTATGTTGAATGGGACTTTTTGGGTTTAACCTGATTGGCAGCGTGTTTAATGGCGGCGAACGCAGCGAAGTCAATAATGACAAAATATAGGAATAATCGTAATGGAAATGGACCAGAGACACTAGTTAGTATTGATGAATCAGATGAGGAGGATGATCAAATGGATGTTGGTTGGACAGAGGGAAACAGAGATAAAGAAAATAAAGAAAAATCAACAAGAAAGGGAGGTAAGAAGTTCTGGGAGGAGTGAAAATTTTAATGAGTTGAAGGTAATACTGAAATTCAAAGAGGAAGGTGGATTACAAAAGGTAAGTCCAATTGCATTAACGAAAGAGTTGAGGAAAGTAGTTGGAGAGATTAAGCTTGCTAGAGTGTTAAAGAATGGAGATTTGTTGGTAGTATGTAACAATGAAGAACAAAATAGGAAAGTGATGAAAATTAAAGTAATGTGTAAACAGGAAGTGGTGAGTAGCAAACTTGTAGGTCAGAGGCAGTGGGTAAGTGGAGTTATATCTAGTGTGCCAATAGGAGTGTCTATGGAAGAGCTTACAAATAACATAAATGGAGGGCATATAGTTGGTGCCAGATGATTGTTTATGAACAGAGAAGGGTATAGAATAGAGAGTCTCTCAGTAGAGCTTAGATTGAGTTAGAGTTATTTTGCCGGAAAGGTCAAACTTGGATTTATCAGTTACACAGTGAGACCATATATACCTCCTCCCTTAAGATGCTATAACTGCCAAAATTATGGGCATGTTGCTTTGGTGTGTAAGTCTAAGAAAAGATGTGCAAGATGGGGCTGGGCTTAAATGTTGTAACTGAGGAGGAGAACATAGTGTTGTGTTTGGGGGATGTGAGGTGAGGAAGAGAGCTATTGAAGTGCAGAACGAGAGAGCTAAGAAGAACATTACATATGTAGAAGCAGTTAAAATGGTTGATGTAAAGAATAAAGAGAACATTAAAGAGAGAGATGTGCAAATGGAGGGAAGGAATGAGTTAGGTTCAGAGATGGAGGGTAGGATCACAGAGGATACGATGATTGTGAACAAAGTACATTTCTTGCTGTTCATAGCTGAAGTAATTAATTGTACTGCGCAAACAGAAAAGAAGACAATTAAGATACAAATTATAGTCAGGGCAGCAGAGAGATTCTTAGGAGTAGAAGGTACAGCATGGGTAATGATTAGGGATGGGCTGGTGAATGAGACACAGTCGAGTCAGGAAGCTTGGTTTGGATAGGAGTGATGATTTTAATATTACTGTCACGTTCCTGTGTTGTCTGCCCCGTGTTTTCTGTTTCACATGTCACTTATCACGTTCCATGTCACGTTTTCCTTGTTGTCCGCCTCGTGTTTCACTATCTGTGTTTAAAACTACATTTCCCATGGTTCCCGGCCCTCATAACCACTGCCACAGCGTTATTGTCCGCACCTGAATGTCGTTTGTTATCTTCCTGTGTCGCTGTATTTAACCCCGATTGTTTCTCCATTCCCCTGTCGGTCTTTGATGTATGTGGACGCCTGTTATCCGTGCTCTCTGTCTTTGTTTATCCCCTGGTTAACCCTTTGTATGCCTTCAGCGTTTTGTTTGACTTTTTCCCATCGTGGATGTTTACTTTGTTTGTGTTGTTTTTCGTGCTGCCCTCTTATTTAATAAAATTCCGCTGCAGTTAGATCCTCGTCTCTTGTCTGCCTTCACCTACAACCCTGACAGAAAGACCGACCAAATAAAATGGATCTAGCAGCGGTTTTCACCGAACTGGCCCAGGCAAATTTGACGGTTCATGAGTACTCACGTCTCTTCTCCACTGTCGCCATCCACACCGGGTTCGACGACGCTTCCCTGAAAACCATCTACTGGATCGGGTTACCATCATGCCAGCGGAGGGAAGCGCCGGAACCCAGAGAGCACACGTGGAGGGAGTATGTGAGTCTCGTTCTCAAGAAACTCGCGGCCGAGAAACCACCCCTCTTGATTCCGGCTTTCGAGCCTGAGCCCATACCTACCCTGATCGACGACCCAGCGCTGCCAACGTCGTCCGCCCGGAGGAGGAGGAGAAGAAAAGCTTCCGCTCTCCAGCTCACGCCGGCCACGATCAGCGAGCCAGCACCAACGCCTGCCACGGTCAGCGAGCCAGCGCCCACGCCTGCCTCGGTCAGCGAGCCAGAGCCCACGCCTGCCACGGTCAGCGAGCCAGAGCCCACGCCTGCCACGGTCAGCGAGGCTGAACCCACGCCAGCCACAGTCAGCGATCCAGCGTTGCCAGCCTCGACCATCCCAGAACCAGCGCCTGTAGCCTCGACCGTCCCTGAGCCAGCGCCTGTAGCCTCGACTGTCCCTGAGCCAGCGCCTGTAGCCTCGACCGTCCCTGAGCCAGCGCCGGTAGCCATGACTGTCCAAGAGCCAGCGCCAGTAGCCATGACCGTCCAAGAGCCAGCGCCAGTAGCCATGACTGTCCAAGAGCCAGCGCCCCCCGAGCCTCCCAGGGCTCCGCCTCTCAAGTCTCTCGAGTCTTCCAGGGCTCCTCCTCCTGAGCCTCCCAGGGCTCCGCCTCTCAAGTCTCTCGAGTCTTCCAGGGCTCCTCCTCCCGAGCCTTCCAGGGCCCCGCCTCGCAAGTCTCTCGAGCCTCCCAGGGCCCCTCTCGAGCCTCCCAGGGCTCCGCCCCTCAAGTCACTCGAGTCTTCCAGGGCTCCGCCTCTCAAGCCTTACAGGGCTCCGCCTCTCAAGCCTCTCGAGCCTTCTAGGGCTCCGCCTCTCTAACCTCTCGAGCCTTCCAGGGCTCCGCCTCTCGAGCCTTACCGAGCTCTGCCTCTCGAACCTCCCAGGGCTCCGCCTCTCAAGCCTCTCGAGCCTCCCAGGGCTCCGCCTCCCGAGCCTCCCAGGGCTCCGTCTCTCAAGTCTCTCGAGCCTCCAGAGCCTACCATGTCTTCGCTTCTGAAACCTCCCACGGCGCCACCTCCCTCGGCTCCGCCTCCAGAGCCTTCCAGGTCTCCGCCCCTAAAGCCTCCTACGGCGCCACCTTCCTCAGCTCCGCCTCCTGAGCCTTCCTCGGCTCCATCTCCTGAGCCTTCCTCGGCTCTGCCTCCTGGGCCTTCCTCGGCCCGGCCTCCGGGGCCTCCCTCGGCTCCGTCTCCTGAGCCTCCCTCGGCTCCACCTCCCGAGCCTTCCAGGCCTCTGCCTCTAGAGCTGCCTACGGCGCCACTGCCCTCGGCTCCACCTCCTGAGCCTCCCTCGGCTCCACCTCCTGAGCCTCCCTCGACTCCGCCTCCTGAGCCCCCAGAGCTTTTCATGGTTCCGCCTTCCTTGGCTCCACCTCCTGGGTCTCCCTCGGCTCATCCTCCAGGACCTGTCCCTGTCCTGTGGCCGCCTCCCAGGCCTCCTAGACCTGTCCCTGTCCTGTGGCCGCCTCCCAGGCCTCCTAGACCTGTCCCTGTCTTGTGGCCGCCTCCCAGGCCTCCTAGACCTGTCCCCGTCTTGTGGACGCCTCCCAGGCCTCCTGAACCTGTCCCTGTCCTGTGGCCGCCTCCCAGGCCTCCTGGACCTGTCCCTGCCCCTTGGACTGCCCTCTTGCCCTCTGTGCCCCCCGGACTTCCTGTCTGCCCCGTGTGCTCCCCTTGGACTGCCTCCTTGCCCTTGTGCCTCCTTGGTCTGTCTCTGTGTCCCTTGTGCCTCCTTGGTCTGTCTCTGTGTCCCTTGTGCCCCCTTTGGTCTGTCTGTTCTCCCCCTCGTCTAGCCCCCCCTCTCCTTGAACTTTTGTTTGTTTTTTCAATTTTTTTGTTGTATAGGACCGTCTGGAATCCGGTCCTTTTGAGGGGGGATTATGTCACTTTCCTGTGTTGTCTGCCCTGTGTTTTCTGTTTCACATGTCACTTATCACGTTCCATGTCACGTTTTCCTTGTTGTCCGCCCTGTGTTTCACTATCTGTGTTAAAAACTACATTTCCCATGGTTCCTGGCCCTCATCACCACTGCCACAGCGTTATTGTCCGCACCTGATTGTCGTTTGTTATCTTCCTGTGTCGCTGTATTTAACCCTGTTTGTTTCTCCATTCCCCTGTCGGTCTTTGATGTATGTGGACGCCTGTTATCCGTGCTCTCCGTATTTGTTTATCCCCTGGTTAACCCTTTGTATGCCTTTCGTGTTTTGTTCCGCCTTTGTTTATCCCCTGATAAACCCTTTGTATGCCTTCCGTGTTTTGTTGTACTTTTTCCCATCGTGGATGTTTCCTTTGTTCGTGTTGTTTTTCATGCTGCCCTCTTATTTAATAAAGTTCCGCTGCAGTTAGATCCTCGTCTCTTGTCTGCCTTCACCTACAACCCTGACAATTACAATGGAATGCAAGAAGTCTTGTGGCTAATGGATTGGAATTTAAAAGTATTATTAATGAGATGGAAATTAAGCCTGATCTGATATGTATACAAGAGACGAGGCTTAAACCCAAATTAGATTTTTTTGTAAAAGGTTATGTGAGTGTGAGAAGAGATCGTGGGGAGGGTAATGGGGGAGGATGTATTATTCTGATTAAGGAAGGTCTACATTATAGAACTTTAGGTAAAGGTATAACAATAGAGTATGTGGTAGTGGAGGTGTGGGTGAATGGATTAAACTATTGTGGAAGGGCGGAGGGCGGGGCCGGGTCGTGATCCTACGCACCCGGTCCCGTATTAGGCTAATTATGCCTCTGTGAGGGTTAAAGGCTGACTGCAGGGGTTTGTGCGGGAGAGAGAGATCGTTAGCGGACATGTCCGTCATGTGTGTGTTTATGTTGTCTTTTAAGTTTCTCATTAAAATATTATTTATATTGAAAAGCTGGTTCTCGCCTCCTCCTTTCCATTGAATACCTTTACAACTATATAATAATACATTTGTATAATCCTTGTAAGATATTAATGTTGAATGATTTAGAACAAATAGAGAGCCAAAATGGAGATAGGGTGATTTGGTGCGGGGACTTCAATGCACATAGTACGTTATGGGGAGGTTAAGTGACAGATTGTAATGGTCGGGTGGTGGAAGATCTGATGGAAATTAAGAATTTGGTGTTTGATTGCTGGAGGTTACACAAGGGTAAATGTTGAGACAGGGAAAGAATCTGTTTTAGATTTAACATTGACATCTTATTAAATTGCAGGGAGATCTGAATGGGAAATAATGTGACAAGACACTATAGGAAGTGATCACTATCCTATATTAACAACAGTGCAATTAAATGCAGGAAGAAGTGATGTGAATCAGGGAAATATGCGTAAATGGAGGTATGAGGAAGAATTTATGAGTTTGAGTGAGGAGGGATCAAAGAACATTATAATAGAAACGGATAGATCGATAGAGATGATCAGTAGAGAAATAGTACAAGCAATTCAAATAGCATCAAATAAATATATACCAAAAAGTAAAGGGGGTAGAAATATTAAGATAGTTCCCTGGTGGAATGAAGAGTGTGCATGTGCCATAAGAAGAAAAAGGAAAGCATTTAGGAGAGTCAGGAAGTCACATAATTTTCAAAATTTGATAGAATATAAACAAGCTCAAGAAGTTGTAAGAAGAACAGTTAGGAAAGCCAAGAAGGTGTATTGGATGTCATACTGTAGTGAAATAGGTAAAAATACATCAGTAGAGGAGGTGTGGGGCATGATTAAGAAAATGAAGGGAATTCAAAAGAATAATGGATATCCAGTTTAAAGCATGAATGGAGAAACAGCTGTGGAAATGTTTCTAAAGGCGTTTATTAAAGTAAATAGTTCAGAACATTTGACTGATCAGAGTAAGAAAATAAGAGAGGATGTGTTGAAATAATATCCAGATTTAATGGGGGAAAAAGAGACTGTAAATCATCTGTTGGATGCCCCATTCTCTATGAGTGAATTAAAGAGGGCAGTGAGAAGAATGAAACAATCTACTCCAGGTTTGGATGGAGTTAGTTATTGTATGATGATGTATTTAAGTGAAGTTTCTATAAAAGTGATTTTAGCATTTTATAATAGAATATAGAAAGAAGGTATACTTCCTCAAAGTTGGAAAGAAGCATTAATAATACCCATTAAAAGCCAGGTATCCGCCGTAAAACAACAACAACAACAACAAGAATTAATAGTAGTATGTCCGCTAGACCAGTAGGTGTCAGTAATCAGCGCTCAACGGCAGTTTTCAGGAAACATGGCGCCGGTAGAGTTTAACATTTCAGCAAAGTTTGACTAAATACCTCATGTTATTTTGCTATTTCACTTGACAAAGTTACTGAATCGGTTGAGATTTTTTTTTTCTTCGCCAAGAAGTGGCTTTACTGGAAAATGTTCGTGGCGAAGAGTATCGCGGCGGATCATAAAGATCTCATTCACGATGTGTCTTATGACTTTCATGGTCGGAGGATGGCGACCTGCTCCAGTGATCAGAGTGTCAAGGCAAGAAACTGCTAACTGTGTTTCATCTCTCTAAACAGGACATTATTGAGCCTGTGTCTCAAAATCTAATGGTTGGGAATGCTTGCCTAATTAACGATGTAGTCCATACTTTAGCTTCAGCTTCTGGCTATCCTTTTATTTATAGCCTGCTGTTTACGTCAACTATCATAAGTCTTCTTTAATTTTGGTTTCCTCTCCAGTGTCGTGTGTGATTTGTGATGTTAGATGCCATGCCATGCCATGCCATGCCATGCCATGACATGACATTAGAGGGTTTGGTATAGTTGATTAATTGAATATGAGGCCAATGAACTATTTGTCATTTACACAAATTTGGGATGGGTCCTAAAGATTTTTGTTTCTCTAGATAATTATCTGGATTTTAGTAATATTATGTGTGTTTTACGTTCAGGCAGGCTTAAGCCGCATGTTGTATGTTTTTCAATAATAAAACGAAGTGAAGCCTGTATTTTTAATTCAAATAGCAGTTTCATATACGTTTGCTTGGGATTTCATAGCTTATATACTGTATGTACTTTCCATCAATGCTATTAACAAATTTTCTGGCTTTTCTGAACTACTTTAGGTCTGGGATAAAGGTGACAATGGAGAATGGCACTGCACTGCCAGCTGGAAGGTACTATTTTTATTTCTTGTGTTGTGATCTGATCTGGGTCTAACTAGCCACGTTTCATCCTAGGGTTTTTTTGCAATTAAAAAGTGCAGCTCATCAAAAAGTTTACCATTATAGCTGATGGAAACTCAAATTATCGCTAAAATTGTGTTGACATAAAATGTTTACGCTTAACTCTAGAACATAAACTCTATGTTGATACTTCAAATGTTGCGAAAAACTGGTTTGGAAACACTTTTTATCGAGAAATTTTTATGCAAAAATATAGTGTCACATGATGGAATTTACCCCAAATGTTAGCCTGTGATAATCATGATGACAAGGAATACATCAAAAGCCAATTTGTTGTACTTGAAGCATTACTCACACTGTTATAGATTGATCTTAATGGCATATAAATCCTGTGCTGCAAACACATCTGTGTCATGACACCTACAGGAGTGCCAACACAAATATCTCATATAATGCACCGGTCATCGACAAGTGCATGGAGAAGAAATGAATGACCACTCTTGCGATTAATTTAATCACGGTAGACATATGTTTATTTATTAAAGTTTCCCCAACTACTTGGTGCAGGTTGCCATCTTGAACAGGACCATGAGTATTCGATTTTGGGTCGGAACCGATAACAAACTGCGATAGGTGCAACATCAGAACCAATTTTACATTCCTATCAGAAGGGCAATGGCTCCCTTTTGATTGCAGTTCCTCGTCTTATGGTTGCATTTATTTTTGAAATTAAAGTGACAGTAAGCTGGTTCATTTCAATTAATTAGCAGAGATTGAGGGTGCTAGATTGGCCTGCAGTCCTGACCATCTCCAATTGAGAATGTGTGGTGCATTTTGAAGCACACAATATGGCAATGAAGTCCCCGTACAATTGTGCAGCGACCCACACAATGGATGAATGGGGGAAATTCCACTTTTTAAACTTAACAAACTTGTGTCTTCAGTGCGAGTGAGACATACCAGAGATTATTTAGCAGAGATCAGTCGCTTCTGTTAAAATGAATGGGAGAAATGGGAACACTCAACCAAGAAGCTCTAGCACCCAATGTCCAACGGATGTAGAAAGGAAGTCTCTAAAATGTGCATGCACATTAGCTATACAAGCCGGAAAATTGCAATTGGAAAATTAGGTAAAGAATCACAGTTTATGATTGCAGTATTGTCAGATTTTATTGCTGATTTGAAATATGTTATTTGATCATAATCTTGACCAACCGTTTTTGAGATTTTGGTCTTTATCCATTCAAGTAGATAGGAGCTGCACTGGCATGTGTGCCGAGAGCATTCCAAAGATGGCCAAGAGTGGACTGACTTGCTAGAAAGATATTGGACATACGCATGTTAGTGTTTGAAACAACAACCGCTCCACCGATGATGCCATTGCATCTACAATACACACTGCTCTCTCCCATCTGGAAAAAAGGAACACATATGTGAGAATGCTGTTTGTAGACTACAGCTCAGCATTCAACACCATAGTGCCCTCCAAGCTTGATGAGAAACTCCGGGCTCTGGGCTTAAACAGCTCGCTGTGCAGCTGGATCCTGGATTTCCTGTCAGGCAGACGTCAGGTGGTTAGAATGGGCAGCAACACCTCGTCATCACTGACCCTCAACACTGGAGCCCAACAGGGCTGTGTTCTCAGCCCACTCCTGTATTCCCTGTACACACATGACTGTGTGGCAACACATAGCTCCAATGCCATCATTAAGTTTGCTGATGATACGACGGTGGTAGGTCTGATCACTGACAATGATGAAAGAGCCTACAGAGAGGAGGTGCACACTCTGACACACTGGTGTCAAGAGCACAACCTCTCCCTCAGTGTCAGTAAAACCAAGGAGCTTGTGGTGAACTTCAGGAAGAAAGACAGAGAACACAGCCCCATCACCATCAATGGAGTACCGGTGGAGAGAGTCAGCAGCTTCAAGTTCCTCGGTGTCCACATTACTGAGGAACTCACATGGACCGTCCACACTGAGGCCGTTGTGAAGAAGGCTCACCAGCGCCTCTTCTTCCTGAGACGGCTGAGGAAGTTTGGAATGAACCACCACATCCTCACACGGTTCTACACCAACACTGTAGAGAGCATCCTGACTGGCTGCATCACCGCCTGGTACGGCAATAGCACTGCCCACAACCGCAAAGACCTGCAAAGGGTGGTGCGAACTGCCAGGAACATCATCGGAGGTGAGCTTCCCTCCCTCCAGGACATATATACCAGGAGGTGTGTGAAAAAAGCTTGGAGGATCATCAGAGACTCCAGTCACCCGAGTCATGGGCTGTTCTCACTGCTACCATCAGGCAGGCGGTATCGCAGCATCAGGACCCGCACCAGCCGACTACATGACAGCTTCTTCCCCCAAGCAGTCAGACTGTTGAACACTTGATCTCTCAGGATCAATAATTAGCACTGCACTTTATTCAACTGTAATCTCACACTGGACTGTCAACATATTCTCCTCAATATACTACTTCATATATATATATATATATTTCATATACTCCCTACTTATTGTATTGCATATTGTGTATTCTATATTGTATTCTATATTTTGTGTATTGTATATAATTATCGTGTTGTGTAAGTATGTTGTTTATTGTAATTGGTATATGTCTCGTCACTGTCATGACTGCTATGTTGCTCGGAACTGCACACAAGAATTTCACCTACTGTTGCACTTGTGTACATGGTAGTGTGACAATAAAGTGATTTGATTTGATTTGATTTGAAATAATCCAGCTGTAATCAAACAGCGTGTGGGTATAGAATTGAGTCAGTACTCTTTACTCCCAGTATTTTTAACAGGTGAAAAAAAGCATCTGCGTAATGTTAGTTTAATGTATACATCTAATGTTAACATGAACATGAAATTTAACATTGCCTGAATGTCATAGCATATATTGATAACAGATGGAATTATCAGAAATGGTATTTATAAAGTGTTGGTATTAAAACAAATCACCTTTTTTTTGAGGATTTGCTTGGAATGTCACATGAAAGTAAAAACACTTCATGTGAAAAATACAAACAAATTGGAATTTCTTTTTACCATCATGTGCATTTAATATTTTAAAACGTAATCTCTGTTCTGATTGTCTTTTTTTAGACACATAGTGGATCTGTGTGGAGAGTAACCTGGGCGCACCCTGAGTTTGGTCAAGTGTTGGCGTCTTGTTCGTTTGATCGCACTGCGGCTGTATGGGAGGAGATAGTTGGCGAATCCAATGATAAACAACGCTGTCAAAGTCACTGGGTATGTCAAATGATTCTCTTTCAGAATCTATGTCACACAAACACTTGTTGACAATCCACTCCAACGGAGTCATTTAATAAAAACTAAATAAAAAATGACGTTTTGCAACTAAATTTATATGAAGACATAGGGCTGCACAATTATTACATAATTTGATCAAATATTTTCTTGATGATGTAACTTAATTTCGTTTAATATTATTTACTTTAAAAGACTTGTGTGGGCCATATCCATGTCATATGTAGGCTACCCATCCAAAACAAGTTGTGATTTCCTAAAATAAATAAAGAGGCATAGACTCTACAAGACCTCTGAAGGTGTCCTGTGGTATATGGCACCAAGACATTAGCAGCAGATCCTTCAATTCCTGTAAGTCGCAAGGTGGAGCCTCAGTGGATTGGACTCGTTGGTCCAGCACATCCTACAGATGCTTAATCGAATTGAGATCTGGGGAATTTTGAGGCCAGGGCAACACCTTGAACTCTTCATCATGTTCCTCACACTCCTCACACCATTCTCGAACAATGTGCGCAGTGTGGAAGAGCGCATTATCCTGCTAAAAGAGGTCACTGCCATCAGGTAATACCATTTCTATGAAGGGGTGTACTTGGTCTCAATTATATTTAGGTAGTTGGCAACATTGCCCAGAGCATCACACTCCTTCCACCGGCTTGTTGTCTTCCCACAGTGCATCCTGGTGCCATCACTTCCTCAGGTAAACGGCGCACATGTAGACGGCCGTCCACGTGATGTAAAAGAAAATGGGACTCATCGGACCAGATTAACTTCTTCCACTGCTCCAAGGTCCAGTTCCGACACTTGCGTGCCCATTGTAGGCGCTTTCGACAATGGACAAGGGTCATCATGGGCACTCTGACCGGTCTGCGGCTATGCAGCCCCATACACAACAGGGTGCAATGCACTGTGTGTTGTGACACATTCATTCCTTAACCATCATTACCATTTTCTGTGACTTGTGCCACAGTAGACCTTCTGTCAGTGTGGACCAGATGGTATATCCTTCGTTGCCCTCAAGCATCGATGAGACTTTGGTGCACAACACCCTGTTGCCGGTTTGTGGTTTGTCTCTCCTTGGACCACTGTCCATTGTTTCAGAGATGCTCTGACCCAGTCGTCTGGCCATAACTATTTGTCCCTTGTCAAAGTTGCTCAAGTTTTTACTCCTGCCATTTCTCCTGCATTCAACTCGTTGACTTTCAAATCTACCCAGGCCTTGACATATGGCCTAGTTAGGAGATGAGCAACGTTATTCGCTTCACCTGGAAGAGGTCATAATATTTTGGCTCATCAGTGTATATACAGCTCTGGAAAAAATTAAAAGACCACTCCAACTGTTCAGTTTCTCTGGATTTGCTATTTATAGGTATGTGTTTGAGTAAAATTAACATTTTTGTTTTACTCTATAAACTACTGACAACATTTCAATACTGACAAGATGCTGATTTAAGAAACATTTGTAGTGGTCTCTCAATTTTTTTCCTTTAGGTTGAAAGAACCCGTTTTAATTCAGAACTGTTTCCATTTAGGTTTTTTAAATACTGGAAACTAATAATTTTCATGACTTTATGTTCCATTAATGGTTCTCGAACATGCATTCTTCTGCCAATGCGGACTGGATACCTTGCTAAAATACAGAACAATGAGAATGTTTCCTCCTACAGTCATTACATTAATTATTTTAAGATTCCCATGCCTATTTTTTAAGATCATGACACACATTAATAGTGTATGTGCAAAGCTGAAGCAACGTCACATTTCCTGTATTGATTTCTGCTGTGTCCATACAGATCAAGAGAACCACACTGGTGGACAGTCGGACATCAGTAACTGATGTGAAGTTTGCACCGAAGCACATGGGTCTTATGCTGACCACCTGCTCTGCGGACGGGGTGGTACGCATCTACGAGGCCCCTGACGTGATGAACCTCAGCCAGTGGTCTCTACAGCATGAGATCTCCTGCAAGCTCTCCTGCTCCTGCATCTCTTGGAACCCATCCAGGTCTGAACACGGTCTTTACACACTCATGCACAGTCACATCAAGACCTTACTTTCTCCTCTTATGTAGTCTTTCACAAGGTGACCCTGTTTCTAGTTTGAAATTCTTGGGCATTGCGTGTATGCTGCCTATGAACTGAAGTATATTAATTTGTCTATACTTTTTGATTTGCCCTTTAGTTCCCGAGCTCATCCTCCAATGATAGCCGTTGGGAGCGATGACAGTAACGTGACATACAGTGGCAAAGTACAAATTTATGAGTATAATGAAAATACCAGGTATGACTTTTTTTTTTTTTTTCATGTTTACTTAAGTTTCTATTTTTTGAGATGTTTGTAATGTGTTTGTTACATTCCAGAAAGTATGCCAAAGCAGAGACACTGATGACTGTGACTGATCCAGTGCATGACATCGCCTTTGCTCCTAATCTCGGGAGATCTTTCCATGTGTTGGCTATTGCGACCAAAGACGTCCGCGTTTTCAAGCTCGTACCACTAAGGTAAGTGATTCACACTTCTTAGTAAAGGTGGTTAGCAGACACATTGTTTGTTTAGTAATCTCCATAAACCCAGAAATGCAAGAAATTATGGCTTGCCATTGCACCTGCAGAAACGTTACATGTAGAAGACATTCTGTACAACATTTTATTTTGAAGGTGCTTTTATTTTGCTAAATGATCTGACTTGGAAAAAGTCCCATAGACTTTGTGTTCTGTGTTTAACAGGAGAGAGGGTGCCACCTGCTCTGGTCCCACTAAGTTTGAGGTGCAGGTGATGGCTCAGTTTGACAGTCATAACTCTCAGGTGTGGCGAGTGAGCTGGAACATCACCAGCACTCTGCTGGCCTCCTCTGGAGATGATGGCTGCGTGCGACTCTGGAAAGGTCAGCTGTCGACTAAATCTACTGCCTGCTGAGTGAACCTTTTCAAATATTTCAAACGATAGCTCTTAAATACTTGCCTATTCAGATATTATTCTTAAAGCCCAACTTGTTTTTTTTTTTTTGTTTCATACATTTTTGTTCCCAAAAAAGCTCCTTAATCAATGTTCTGTACTCTTTAACCCTTTAATCTCGGATGGGCAGTGGGCCTGCAGAAAGCGTACGTTATAAATACATTCTTGACCAACACGTAATGGGTATCATTTTAAAGCTTAGAAGCTGTTATATGGCATATTATGACCAAAACTGAACAAGTGCTTTAAAATTTGCAGACAAATCAGAAGTGTTCCGTTTTGATAATTTAAAGTGAAGTGAGGGAAGGACCCAAATGCAGGAGGCAAGTGTAATATGCTTTATTTAAAAAAAAAAATTATGAATATAAACAAAACCTCTCACAAGGGAGGGAAACTGAAAATACAAAAAAAAACCAAGAATCAAAATTTAAACAAAAACCCTCACAGGTGTGGACAAACAAAGCAAAAACATAAACCGACTGAAGACAGGACTGAACAGGAAACTACTGATTATGACTGACACAAAAGCATTCTGGCACAAGACTGAAAACAAGAGAGGTTTAAAAAGGATATAAGAGACTGGTGCCACAGATCTATTAACCAACAGAGTGAACTAATTGCACTGCTGAGCGGCACCTGTGGGAGACACGAAGGAGAGAGAAAACACAAGCACACGTACAAACATAACCAATGGGTGGAGGAGACTGTCATGATCTTGCCACAACAAGAATAAACTAAGAATAAATTAGCTGGATCATGACAGTATCCCCCAAAGGAACAACTACCATTTATTCAATGAACAAGCCAAAACTAAACCAATAAGACCAAACATCCGGATGGGAGGGTGGGGGAAATTAGGTGGATGGCACAAAACAAACAAGAAAAACAGAAGTCCAGGCCAGGAGGCAGGACAAGATGAACGGAACTTGGCAAAGACTGGCTGTGGCAGCTTGACCTGGCGTGGTGGCTTGGTGACTTAGCTTGCCGTGGTGGCTTGGTGGCTTGGCGTGGCAACTTGACCTGTCGTGGTGGCTTGGTGACTTAGCTTGCCGTGGTGGCTTGGTGACTTAGCTTGCCGTGGCGATTTGACTTGGTGGGTACCGGCATTCAGTAGGGACTGAATCTGCGGCCGGCTGGGAAGGGACTGACACAAGAGAGAGCTTAAGGGAAGGAGCGGGATCAGACAACCAGGGAGAGAGCTTAAGGGAAGGAGTGGGATCAGATGACCAGGAAGAGAGCTTAAGGAAAGGAGTGGGATCAGGAGACCAGGGAGGAGAATCCAGGAGAAGAGCAAGGTCAGGCAGCTCCAGGACTGGAGCAAGGTCAGGCAGTTGCAGGTTACTGGGCTGAATAGCATTCTGGTGGCTGGTTTCTGATGGGTGCTGCTTACTGGGCTGAGCAACTGAATGGTGGCTGATGGGTGCTGGTTACTGGGCTGAGCAACAGAATGGTAGCTGTGTCTAATGAGTGCTGGCCACTGGAGTGAGCAAAAGGCTGGTCGATGACCGCTGTGGAATGGACTGTATAGTCGATGGCCACAGGGGACTGAATAGCCTCATCAATGGCCATGGGAAATTGGACAGGCTCGTCAGTGGCCACAGGGAACAGGATGGGCTTGTCGAAGGTCACCGGGAGCTGGACAGGCTCGTCGACAGACACAGGGAAGTAGACAGGCTCGTCGACAACCACAAGAATCTGGACAGACTTGCCGACAGCTGCAGGGAACTGGATTGACTCGTTGAAATCCTCAGGGAACTGGACCGGCTCGTCAACTGCTACAGGGAACAGGACAGGCTCAAAAACAGCCCCAGGAAACTGGACAGACTTGATGACTACAGGGAACTGGACAGGCTCATCAATGACCACAGGGAACAAGACTGCTTCTTCACCAGCCTCAGGGAACTGGACAGACTCTATGACCATGGAAAACTGGACGGGCTGTGTGGTGGCCTCCATTGCCATGAACGCTGGCAGCAATTTTCTCGACAGCGTGAAGCCTGGGAAGAGCCAGAGAGATGGTATTCCTCCTCTACAGCATAAAGCTTGACTTCTGCAAGCCGGCAGAATTTGTCCACCAAATCACAACAGGGACATGTCCAGGCCTGACAAAAAGAGGTAATTGAGGAGGGTCTCAATAATACACCACCTGCAGACCATATCGGAAAGCTCCTCAGCATAAACACCAATGGGGCAACCACGCTGAGAGCAGAAACAGAGAACCTGCATGGTGTCTTGTGAGACTGACCTCTCTTTGGCAGAAGCTGGGTTTGAAAAAATTTCCATGTTGACTCTGCTGGATCCAAAAGTGGCCAGATTGTTCTGTCATGATACGCAAAAGCGTGAAGTGAGAGAAAGTCCCAAATGCAGGAGGCAAGTGTAATGGGCTTTATTTAAAGAATAAACATAGTAATAAAACATCTCACAAAAGAATGGGAAACTGAAAATACAAAAACAAAACCACCAAGAATGAAAACTAAAACAAAACTCACAGGGGAGAACAAACAAAGCAAAACAGGACTGTACAGGAACCGACTGACTATGACTGACACAAAAACAATCTGGCACAAGACTGAAAATGAGAGGGGTGTAAAGAGGAGATAGGAGACTGGTGCTGCAGATCTATTAACGAGCTGCACGAACCAGTGTTGCCATGGAAGCTCTGATTGTGCTGCTGAGTGGCACCTGTGGGAGACACGAAGGAGAGAGAAAACATAAGCTCTTGTTCAAACATAACCAATGGGCGGAGTCACAACAAGAATAAACTAAGACTAAAGTAATAGGATCATGACATTTGCACTGTACTCTGTAAAAACATGAACCTCATCAAATTGTCATGTTTTTAGAAAGCTCACATAGACTAGAATACCACCAGCTGATTTGTTTTACTCACAGACAAAAATACAGCAAGTAATAGCTAAGTATATGTCTTTGACACACTGCCATTCAAAAGTTTGAGGTCACTTGAATTAAATGTTTATCATGATCTTAAAAACCTTTTGATCTGAAGTGTATGAATTAAATATTTGAAATTATTTGTCAAATTTAATTGTGCCACCATATTTAATTCATTATGTAATACAAATTTTATTTAAAAAACGTTTTTGAAATGTGTGACTTGGACCAAATAATAAAGATAAGTGCCCAGCACTTCACAGGCTGATACCTCAAGAAGTTGGTTGAGAAAATGCCAAGAGTACATTTCTGCAAATTCTAGGCAAAGGGTGGCAACTTTGAAGATGCTAAAATAAAATAGTTTTGATTTATTTAGCTTTTTTGTTTTTGTTGTCACAATTAAGGCTGGCCGTTATGGCCAAAATAGTTATCGCGATAATCTTTCGTATTGTTCGATTATTGATATGTATCACGATATACATTTACACATTGCACTTTTTTTTTTTTTTATTTCAAAGTTGACTGAAGAAAAGAAGAAAAAATGTATTCTAAACAGTCAAAATAGTCTCTACAAAACTGCACAGGGGGTCCAGAGACGGCCTAAGCAGTGGGGTCTGTGGGATCTTTTACCAATTTTACCGTCTTTTACCATTTATCAATTGAAATGTTAAAATATCATCTGTTTGTTCTGAAGCATAGTGACAGCAGTCCAGTATTTGTTGGAATATTTTTACATTAAAATGAAATATTTTTTATATTTCTTTAGATTCATATACCCAAGTGTGGGGCATAGAAGCCCTTGTGACTGTGGAATGATGCTGAATGTTGGTTCAGGGGTGTCCCGTGAGAAAATTTAGAAAACGTTTTTTAAAAAATGTAAAAAAACATTTGTATATTTTCATTAAAGTGAGAGACTAGTCTACCAACTAGTCATTTTAGTCTTTCCTTATCCATTCCAGACATCTAATTAATTTTCACAAAATTAGAACAGAAATCGATTTGTTTATTATTAAAGGCTCATAAAATGCTTATTAATAATGTTACATTTAGAAGGTAAAAACGTTATGGTCTAAAAGGTGCTTTGAAACTACATTAACTCATGTGGTGCTTCATGTCTACACACGGAGCGGGACAGGGCAGAAATGATGCATGTTTGGTGCTAGAGAACAATATTCAAGATTACAGCGCAGAAAGATCAGCGCTGTTGTCCACATCACTGTTGTTCTGCCGCGCTCTTCACTAGAGACGGTGAGAGGGTGCAACTGTTGTCATGAAGTCTTGTGGGGCGGATGGAATCAATCCGGTGTCCGACGTAACCTAATTGTTAGCAAGGCAGCTAGCATTAGCAAGTTCATCTGGTCTGACCCTACGTTACCACTGGCGCGTTGTGAGCGAAGCTGAAAGCGTTTTCAATTAATTCCTATGAAAGCCGAGCGTCATGCTCGCAAGGTGGATCGTAAGATTGGCAGCGGTATGGAGCAAGCCCTCTCCTAGCTTTGTGAGTGGATTTCATCCACCCCAGTTGAAACGTAGCCTGAGAGAGCCGAACTGCTTGTGTTTTAGCGACACGTAGTAAATATCGCAAATTCCTCAAAAGCTTATTGTGTTTTTTCTTTATCGTGATATATATCGATATAGTTTTATCGTCCAGTCCTAGTCACAACATAATTCCCGTAGTTCCATTTCTGTTATTCCATAGTTTTGATGACTTTACTATTATTCTAAAATGTGAAAATAATAATAATAAAAATGATCATTAGATGACCCACACGAAGCACAATGTGCACACAGCATCTGACTATCTGGCATCTTGCTGTCTGGCTAGAAACAAGTTAGCTCTCCTGGATCAGATGACGTCATCGGAAATGATGTAGCATCATTGAACACTTAACCAATCGGATTGGGTTCAGATTGCTACAACCAGTGGTGAAAGTCCTCCATATTTGGGCAGAGAGTCATGTCATCAATCACTCTAATTACATATGGCCACCAGGAGATGGTGCCAAGTACTCAATGATGACTCATTCTGTGAAATCTCATTATAAAAATCATGTCTGCATGCAAACCTTTAGTCAGTTTTGTGTTTGCATGTGAAAGTAATTTTTCTGTACAATTATTAAGTTTTGTTTGTTTGGAGATATTTTTTGACACTAGGATAATTATTTTTGGAATGCTATAACTTTTGTTTTGTCATATCAACACAAAAGCAGTTTTTCGGAGCCACCTTATTTAGACCCTGAGATATATAATGTAAAATCAGAAAACTAAGTGGTGGGAAAGGGTAACATTTTGTTTTCTTACATTTCTAAGGCTAAGAGTCTCCCTAAACTAATCAAAACTTTTTCTGAAAAATTATACCAAACACGTGACCCTCGAGTTTATTTAATAATAAATTAAATGATTAATAATAATAAATTAATTAATTATTCGTCTTTAATTTTGGGTATGCTGCTGAAACAGGAAATCTTTTAAAACACCCGCAGAGGTTAACCCATAGTCTTGATAAAATTTGCCATTGAGTCAAAAATTTGATTAACATTTACACTGATTACTTTCCTGATTTCCCTGGTCTTATTGTGCACGAATCATGAGTGCACATTATTTTAAAGAAAAAAGTAGATTTTTAATTTCTCCTATTGAAAAATGGTCCATAAATATTGATGACTTATCTTGCTTGACCCCATTGGTTTTCAAACTGTGTTTTGGCTTTGATGTATTGTAACGGGTGAGTGGAAGACTGCCCTGTTCTCAAATCTCGTTCACTTTAACGCATACAAATTAGCCATGGTGACAATACACTGAAGAACCATTGTGCGCAATTTCTTTTCCTCCACCTTTTTATCCTTCTGGGTTTTCAGGCGCGCTCACTGCGCTGTAGAATGCATGAAGAGGCTGTGATGAAGTTTCAAATGGGGGTATGACCAAAACATTTTTAGATTTAATGCTCTACACTGTTTTTTGCCTTATCAAATGCTCTCTAGAATGAGAATGTCCCTCTTTCTAATACCAGGGTCGAGCTCTTTGATATTTCCTTCTTTAATAGGAAATATCTCAACGTAGAAAATAACTGCTTGTCAAGCGATTTGATAGGGTCTTTAAAATAATCTCTTATTAAAATAAAATACATTTCCATTGATATAACCAAGGCCGTACAAGCGTAAAAATGTATATTAACTAAAAATATCACGGCATTACGTGTTTCACTAAATATTCACATTAAAGAAGTTGCACTGTAAAAGCTGTTACATGTTGTCTTTAAACCCTGCAGCTAATTACATGGATAACTGGAAGTGCACAGGGATCCTGAGAGGAGATGGAAGTCCAGTAAACGGCTCCTCAGGACACACTGCAGCTCTGAGCGCTGTGAGCGTTTCTGGAGCTGCCCAGATGGTTGTTGGGGCAGCTTCTGCTGGGAGGTATGTGGTGGTGCTGTGATATTGGGGTGGGTGGTTTGACCAAAATCTCTGTATCTGTAGATTTGTATCATGGTAACGGTACACTAAGTTGTTATCACATTTTATTTTAGGTGCACGATCATGGTATGGTATCGTATGAGTGGGAATTTGTTTTCTGAAATACACTGCCTGGCCAAAAAAAAAAGTTGCATACACTAATATTTTGTTGGACCACATTTAGCATTGATAACGGTATGCATTCATCATGGCATTGTTTCGACAACCTTATGCAACATCACAACATTTATTTCCATCCAGAGTTGCATTAATTTTTGCCTGAGATCTTGTATTGATGTCGGGAGAGTTGAACCACCTAAACCTGACCAATTGAAGCAACCTCAGATCATAACTTTGCCTCTAGAGGCTTGTAAAGTGGGCATTATGCATGATGGGTGCATCGCTTCATGCGCTTCCCTTCTTACCTTGATGCACCCATCGCTTTCCAAAAGGGTAAATCTGACCTCATCAGATCACTTGACCTTTTTCTATTGCTCCACAGTCCAATCTTTATGCTCACTAGCAAATGTAAGTAGTTTTTTCTGATTAGCCTCACTAACAAGTGGTTTCTTATGGCCACACAGCTGTTTAGTCCCAATCCTGTAAGTTCTCTTCGCATTGTGCATGTGGAAATGCTCTTGCTTTGTGGCCATAAGAAACCAAGCATTTTGGTAATCTCCGATCACGATAATTCGTGATTTTTTTTCTTCCATGAAGCTTACGGTTCACCACTATCCTTCCAGGTTTTAATAATGTTGGACAATACTTATCCCAGTTCCAGTGATTTCAGCAATCTCCTTTTGTTGTGTTTGTTTTTTTTGCTTGATGTAGGTCAATAATTTGCCTCTTCTGAAACACATGGTTGTTTAATAAATGAGAAGCTACACACTGCATCAGTTAGGGTTAAAAGAATTGTTGCCAGCTGAAACATTAATTAATGCGATAATGATCCAATCATAGGCTATTAAATATCTGCTTATTTAAATCCTAACCGCAACTTTTTTGGGCCAGGCAGTGTATTTTTGCTTGCCTTCGGAATTGTTTGTGTTCTCTTGCAAGAAGTTTTGTTCACTCACAATTTACCATGGTTTTACTACAGTAGACATATTGTAACCATAATATTTGTATTGAAACCATAGTCAGGGTTCCCTCGTGTCCTGAAAAACTTGGGAAACACAGAATTTTACAATGCAGTTTTCCAGTCATGGTAAATGAGAAAAATACATAAATGCCCTGGAAAAGAATTATTTGTCCTGGAAAATATTTTAGTATAATAAAACTTAAGTAAGTATTTATATAGTGCAAAATAGGATTTTCATTTAAAAATTGCTGTAATGTTAACTACCAAAACATTTGGGTTGTAAACATTAGACAATGATGATGTTTGAATGTACAATTAATCAAACAGAAATTGTGATATGTCCTAGTGTGATTATTAAACTGCAAAAGGCTCTGATCTAATGAAATGTATATAGAATCTGCATGTGCTGCGTGCTTCAAAATATATTTGGGAAGCTGGCTGTCATTTACTGGCAGGCAGAGTCATGGGCATTGTGTGCTTTGTGTGTGTGTGTGTGTGTGTAGTAGTTGACAGAGAGCAGAGCGCTCTGAAGTGCACAGGACATACAGACTATTATCTTGTTTAAATAAATCACAGCTTTTTGGGGTTTAATAATCAAACTGGGCCACATATCAAACCTTTAATCCGAAGGTGAGAAACTGCCATCAAAAACACACAAACTTGAAAAATAAAAGCTTGATTTAAATGGTCGTGTGAAATGGGGACAAAAAGATAACAATATATTACTACTGAAATTAGCATCCACCAAGCGGCAAATATAGGTACATTTTCTATTTGGCTGGTGAATTTCGCAGTGTCATGCGCCACTCTGCCGGGAGCATTTTTCTTTCTATATCAGTTTGTTTCAGGTTGTAAAATAATATTACAGATTTGTCCTCAAGGGGGCTCTGTATGCCTGCAGTCATTAATGTTGCAGGTGTTTACATAACGGCTCTCATTTGCTAGTTCCGCTGCTTATCAAACGTCTCTTTTAGTAGGGATACCGTGCTCATTGAATGCTTACGTGCTCCTTTGCTCACACTCTCATTCTCTGTTTGTAGCAGAATACTGCGAGCAGAACGCTAATTCACTTCATACAGACTACATATTTATTTAATTATATAGCAGCCGTTTGCAGTTTAATAATAACTTTGAGTCACGTAGGGACTGGTTTTCTGGAGGTGAAAACTTATTTGAAAACAAACAGAAATGGAAAGGGCTTTCACTGTAATAATACTGCTGCTACTACTACTATTGATGATGATAATAATAATAAATCAATAGTAATTGTATAATATTGAAGCAGTATCTCTCACTTATGATGTTCTGTTATGCAGGACTTTATTTGACTTATAACTCCTGTGCTGTATTTTGGAATGTGCTGTGAGATTCTGAAAAAAAAAAAGTACAATGTGTTGAGAATTAATTGTTCTATTATCATTTTATTTAAGTTTTAATTAATTTGTTAAGTTTTGATGATAAAATAAAACAAATAAACCAGTATTATTATCGGTGAGTAAAGAAAAGGAAGTATATCGTTACTGGTTCTCAAAAAAACAAACAAAATTGTTATTGGTTCATCCCTAGTTGGCAGTAAATCTATGAACCGGCTCTCTTTAGTTAATTAAAAAGACTTCTGAATCAGTTGGGTCTGAATGAGTTCATTGATTCCCTCCAAATAAACCAAGAACTGTTACTCTGTTATGTGTTCTTTAAGCTCATTAGAGTTACACACTGGTTGTTCATATGACATGTAGTTTCAAATACAAGGTTTAAATGTGGTTACTGTGGTAAAACCATGGTACATTTATTCAGAGGGAACACAATGTATCGCAAGGGAATGCAAAACTGTTTCAGAAAACAAATTCTCACCCTGCCCTCTAAGGGGCTTTGTAGTATTGTTATGTTTGCTTGAAATTCAACAAAAATAGTTCATATATTAAATAACCATGTGATAATTGCTTTATTTGGATAATCATATCAAAAAGTCTGGTCATTGTAAAATAGCCGATATACCTGTTCGCACACCTGTGACCACATATCATATTTGTGTATTAATGTGGCAAGTTGTGAAGGCAACTAAAAACAGAATTACTTTGCTTCTCGTTGTGCAATCTTAAATTGTTCTTCATCTTGACTTGTTTGGGACACGTCCTGCTCTGTATTTTTTACATTACTTGATGTTTATTATCTAATGGCCATGTACATGAATCTATCGTGGTCTTAACTATGTAGCTCAATCTTATTTATCATGTTGCTATGATTGCACGATATACACAGTTCAGAAAGTATTCAGAACCCATTTTGTTATGTTGCTGCCTTATGCTAAAATGCTTTATATTTTTCACATCAATCTACACTCCATACACCATAATGACAAAGCAAAAATCCAATCTTTGTTAACATTGCACATTTATTAAAAAGAAAAAAACTGAAATATTACATTGACAGGAGTATTCAGACCCTTGACCCATGACACTTGAATTTCTCTGGATCATCTTTGACTTGTTTCTACACTTTGACAACATGTAAACTGGTGGCAAATTCAATTGATTGGATATGATTTGGAAAGGTACACTCCTTTCTATATAAGGTCTCACAGCTGAAAATGCATATCAGAGCAAAAACCAATCCATGAGGTCAAAGGAACTGCCTGCAGAGCTCAGACAGGATTGTGTCGATGCACAGATCTGGGCAACAAAACCATTTTGGCTGCATTGAAGGTTCCCAAGAGCACAGTGGCCTCCATAATTCTTAAATGGAAGAAGTTTGGAACAACAAGCACTTCCTAGAGCTGGCTGCCCAGCCAAACTGAGCAATTGGGAGACAAGGTCCTTCGTTACAGAGGTGACCAAGAACCTGATGGTCACTCTGGTTGAGCTCCAGGTATCATATGTGGAGATGGGAGAAACTTGCAGAAGGACAACCATTACAGCAACACTCCACCAATCTGGGCTTTAAGGCAGAGTGGTCAGACGAAGCCTCTCCTCAGTGCAAGACACATAAAAAAGCACCTAAAGGACTCTCAGACTGTGTGAAACAAGATTATCTGGTCTGATGAAATGAAGACTGAACTGTTTGGCCTCAATTCCAAGCGTCATGTCTGTAGGAAACCATGCACCGCTCATCACCTTCTCAACACCATCCCAACGGTGAAGCATGGTGGTGGTGGCATCATCCTGTGGGAATGTTTTTCATTAGCAAGGACTGGGGGACTTGTCAGGGTTGAAGAAAAGCAAAAATATAAAGATATCCTTAATGAAGACCTGGTCCAGAGTGCTTAGGACCTCAGTCTGGGCCAAAAGTTCTCCTTCCAACAGGACAATGACTCAAGCACACAGCCAACTCTGTGAATGTCCTTGAGTGGCCCAGCCAGAGCCTGGATTAAACCCAATCGAACATCTCTGGAGAGACCAGTCCACTGACATTCCCCATCCAATCTGACAGAGCTTGAGAGGATCTACAAAGAAGAATGGCAGAAAATCCCCAAATCATGGTGTGCAAAGCTTGTCCATCAAATAAAAAATCTGGTTTTTGCTTTGTCATTATGGGGTATGGAGTGTAGATTGGTGTGAAAAATATAAATAATTTAAAGCATTTTGGCATAAGGCTGCAATATAACAAAGTCTGAAAAAATGAAGGTCTGAATACTTTCTGAATGCACTGTATTTATATATTTGTGTTTATTATACACAAATTTAGTTTGTATATCTGACACTTTTTTTTTTAACTTCTGGTTTACAAACTGCTGTCATGCAGTATCATTATAATTTAAGGACTATTCACTCCAAATTCGAGAAGAAAAAACTAAATGTCTGTTCACACCAAGACTGAAATGAACATTCATTGGGCAAAAAAAAATATGTTTCACACCTGTACAGGAGGAGGCCCAGTTTTACAAACAAATTTACTCCGTAAAGTTAATTAGATTAACATGTTTAATGTTTTAAAGGCATTTTTCTAATTTTACATAACTGTAATGCCATTATGTTCTTCCCATGTTTTGATGATTTATGGAATATATTGTAGGTTTTGTTAACCGAAATATTTTAATTTACATATGTATTTATTCTATAAACATTTACAGATAATTACAAATGCTGTCCGTCATTTTGTTAGATAAAAGACAACCATTTTAACATGGCCTTACTTTCTACATTGTGTGTGGAGTGAATAGTTCCACAGGAATCCATTGTTTCTATTAAAAATCTCATTTGTAACAAATATTCGGTTTTGACGTGAATAAGCCCTTGCGTTCCTTTGAGGCTTTTGATCATTGTGCAGTTGAAAATGTTGCATAAGTTGATGCTGTAGAACTTTTATTAGCATTTGACCATTTGTTTGCATTTTTTCGTAAAAGTGTTATTTGCATTTGATGATTTGTATTTGCATTTTTTCTCTGAACAGTTGTGCTGTTTGTGGTTTATACATAACTATGTCTTATTTTTAACAGAAAAAAATCTCAGCTGATGCCAGGCTAATGGCATAATGTGCTGATTGGCTGCTTGCTGCATGCACATGCACGGGATTGGACCAAGAACTCATTGACCCCTCCCCGTGCACTGTGTGACACCTGTACACTCTTCCAACTACTAATCCAACAGAAATGCGTGATGGTGCCTGGATCTGTCATGTGACTGATAAAGCAACTGTGCCTGTTGTGTATTCTGTTCAGTGGCACGTAACTAATGTTGTTTTGTTAAGTTTTTGTTTTCTTGAACAAATTAGACTTAAGCTCATGGTTCAAAACGGAAATCATTTTGCCATGTGCACATCAAAAAATCACTTCTACCTGAAAGATTTTGTTTAGTCATGTTTGAAAACTGGCATCATGTCTTCAATTTGTTGGTAGCTTTATATCAGATTTGCCACCTTTTGGGGTGCATGTGGACCAATGGCCTTCAAGGAATAGTTTCCCCAAAAATGAAAATTCCCTCATAATTTACTCCTCATGCCATCCCAGATGTGTATGACTTACATTCTTCTGCTAAACACAAATAAAGATTTTTTTTTAAACATTTCAGATCTGTAGGTCCATGCAATGCTAGTGTATAGTGGCCAGAGATTTGATGTTTAAAAAGCACAAAGGCAGCATATAAACCATTAGACTCCAGTGGTTAAATCCATGTCTTCAAAAGTGATGTTGGGTGTGAGTGAGAAACAGATCATTATTTAAGTCCTTGTTTTACTATCAATTCCACTTTCACGTTCTTCTTTTGTTTTTGGTGATTTGCTTTCTTTGTGCATATCGCCACCTACTGGGCAAGAAGAAGAATTTTTAGCAAAAAAGGACTTAAAATATTATCTGTTTTTCCACCCATACCTATCATGTTGCTTCAGAAGACATGGATTTAACCACTGGAGACAAATGGATTACATATATGCTGCCTTGATGTGATTTTTGGACTTTCAAAATGTTGTTACTCATTCACTTGCATTGTATGGACCTAAAGAGATGAAATATTCTTCGAAAAATATTTGTTTGTGTTGAGCAGAGGAAAGTCAGACATCTGAGATGGGATGAGGGTGAGTAAATGATGAGAGAATATTCCCTTTTTGGTGAACTTCCTTTAACCTTTGCTTTCAACAGTATATGAATGAATCTTAGGAAATGTCCAGGTTACATTTTATAGGTTACATCACAATATCTACAGAAAATGATGCATTTCCAGGACAGTTACGCATCCCCAACCCCTCCTTTCAGTACCATACAGTTATTTTTTTATTGATTTTTAAATCAGCATGAATTATAGACCGTACAACCAACGTTACCATGATTTGTGAATGTTTCACTATTTTAATGTTTTTGTTAATTACTGTTTGCATTACAGTATTGAGAATTGAGGGGATGGGGTAGTCCTTGTAATTGTCATGAAAAAAAGTCACAATGCCAAAAATCGAATTGTCCTAAAATAATTTTTCTTTTTGTGTGAAATATTATGGAGCCCATAAGTGGTTCTCAACCAGGGGGCCGGACCCACTTGGGTGCCTAAGCACACTTCCAAGGGGGCCTCAATATGACTTAAATTTAATTTTATATAAGAAATATTAAAATAATTAAAATAGTCCTCAAATAAAATGCTAAGAAAAAAAAAAAAGGTTTTATGATGTATGCCTACAAATTATAAACAGACTCATTCTGAAACTTCTAGAATCAAAAATTAAACTATTTAATTTAGTTTTGGGCGAATAGTTTCTAGTTTCGAACCACAGTTTTAAGAACAATGGTAAAATATACAATAACATATTTTTTTTTTTTCACAGAATAATTTATTTTTATTACCATAATTTTGGTTTTCCTTTTTCACTACTATAGTTAATACCATAGTTCAACTATGTTTGCTATAGTAAAACCACGCTTGGTTTTTGAATGGGCTAGATAAAGATATTGTGAGGGAACCCAAAATAATTGCAAAGGGAATGCAAAACTATAAAAAAGAAAAGAAAAGAAGAAATGCCCTCCCTGTCTTCTAAAATGTGAACTGGGCCATTCACATATACATATTTTTGCTGTTTAGTTTAGTGTTATTGTTACTCACTATATATTCTGCAGTGTGGACAATAGAGGGAGACGGTGTGTCTAATTCTGCCCAGTTCTGTTCAGACACACGTCTCCAAAATTGTCATTAACACATTTTCTAATTTGTTGATTGGATGAAACTGATAAACCATAATGCAGTATCTAGTCTGGGATGTATGCACAGATTGTTAGTTTGATTTTAAAACCAAGCGGCTTTTGCAGTGCAGTAGTCAGTGATGAACCATGTCCATCTCATCATCAAAAGCATGTGCCAATCCAAAGTCTTGATGTATGAATACCTGCATCATGAATCAAAGGCTGGCAGCCATAGCCAGTTGCAAAATGTTTTAATTGCTCGAGATGCCAGTTCCCCATCAATAGAGAAAATGTGCTGCACTTTAGAAATTCAGATCTAGAAGGAACTAAAACTCTTGAAGAGTGTTTATTGGTCAAATAAAACTTGTTTTTAAGATTGTCATGTCTGAGTCTTTACTTTCTCTAACGTACAGCACTTCAAATAACCTCTCTCTTGAATAGTGTAGTCCTCATGCAAGGAGACCATGTAAAATTATTTTAAATTGTTCTGAGTAGACCTTTATTTTTATACATTGGTGGCCAAAAGTTTGGAATAATGTACAGATTTTGCAGTTTCAGAAGGTAATTGGTACTTTAATTCACCAAAGTGGCATTCAACTGATCACAAAGTATAGTCAGGACATTAATAATGTTAAAAAACAGCACCATCACTATTTGAAAAAGTAATTTTTGATCAAATCTAAACAGGCCCAATTTCCAGCAGCCATCACTCCAACGTTGGCTGTGTCTCGTTTCAAAGGCTGCACTCTAGCTAGAACACATCCTTTGAAGGATGCAGTATACCAAGCATCCTCCTTTAAACAAGCCTTGTTTAAACGAAACGGCCTTCGTAGGACAAACGGAATGTAACATGGTTGCTATGACAACACGCCACTCTTTAGCAAACACGAGCACTTCGATTGAGAAGGGAACAAAGTCCCTTTAGAAAGGAATGAATGAGGTACATTTTAGGAGAGTTTTAATGATGAAAAGAAAATAGATTTTACAGGTGTACTTTCAGTCTAATACTTTATTTTAATTATCTATTAATATAATTATAGATATTATGAGGTTCTTCAATTTGGGAATTAATATTACTTGCATGTGAACATGATATTTACGGGCAAATTAGCATAATTGTTTTAGACATTTCCGAATTGTGAGTTGTGAGTGCACACGAAGGATACACCTCATGCATCCTCCGAATTCCTGTGAAAGAAGGTCGCATTCGAAGTTTCCTTCTCACTTTTATGAAACGAGACAGTCTCGATGACTTATGCGGCCGACCAGAGTATGTGAGCGGAGTGGAGCGAGGAGCGGGTCATTGTTCTCTTACGAGAGGTTCTCTCGTATTGCGTAAGCTAGCTTACGCTACGGGAAAGATTCATCTTTTCTGAGATATTGAAGCCAAAAAAATTATCCTTAATTTTGTATCATTTGTCAACGCAGTGCTCATTGGTTGCTCTGCGGCAACTGCTGCAGCCTATAGACGAACTTGGGTGAACTCGCGTCCAATGAGAGGCGTCCGCGTGCTTACTGCATCAAAGCCCGCCAAAATGGGCGTGGCTAGAGTGCATATAAGCGTAGTTCATAGGCTGGAACCCTGATTTTCATCTCTTCAGCGAAGCTCTTCGCATCTCTGATCTGGAAGCCGCGTCGCCATTCGAGGGGCATCTAGCAAGCTTGGACAGCGCTCGACGAAGCCGGCCGTCTCCGCCACCTTCAGCCATCCTGCGAGCTACGCCATCCGGCGACGTATCCTTTTTTAGAGCAAGCTAGTTCTTAACGAACTTCACAAAAGAGTAACGAGCATCTTTTTTAAGATGCCTCGCACCACTTGCGCTTCATGCCGCGCCCCTCTCAGCGCCGGAGACCGCCACATCATCTGCGCTCTCTGCCTGGGACTGGGGCATGCAGAGCTCGCCCTCGCTGAAGGCGGATGCGACCTCTGCGAGGAGCTTCGATGTTGACCCTGCGGGCTCGACTCGGCGCTCAGAACCGAGCCGCCGGCCGCCTTCCGTTCCGCCGCGCAGGAAAAAGCGCCGCTCCCAAAGGCTGCCAGAACCAGTGATAGAAGGGACTGCCTCGCCGGAGCCTCTCCCTCGAGCATCGCTCTCACCCTCCCCGCCCCCCCGGGACATGCAGTTGCTGCCCAGCGGCCGCACTGCGGCCATCTCGGAGGACGAGGCAGAGGATAAGGGCTGTTCCATCATGGCTTCGGACAGCGAGGAGTGGTCAGGCTCCCACGCCTCCTCCTCGGGCCAGGAATCCAGCAGGACCCGCGCCGGAATCGAAGGGGAACTAACGCGCCTCCTCACACAGGCCGTCGACCGCCTCAGCTCGAGTGGTCATCGCCCCCTGAGCAGGCTCCCAACAGACTCGACGGCTGCTTTCTTCAGAGCCGTCGCCGCGCAACACCCGCGGCCCGGGCCGCTCCCTTCCTGCCGGAACTCCACACTGAGCTTGCAAATTCGTGGAACGCGCCTTTCTCGGCCAGGATCCGTTCCCACGTCTCCACCCCTCTCGCTTCGGTGGACGGCGCCACCGAGATGGGCTACTCCTCCATCCCCCCCGGTCGAGGATTCGGTAGCAGCACACCTTTGCCCGCCCTCCGCGAGATGGCGGTCTAAGCCAGTGCTCTCGTCTAAGGCCTGCAGAGCGACTTCTGCCTATGTTGGCCGCGCCTACTCCGCCGCCGGCCAAGCCGCATCTGCTCTGCACTCCATGGCCGTCTTACAGATCCTCCAAGCGGACCTTCTTCGGGAGTGGGATGAGAAAGGCAGGCACCCAGAGGCTGTTACAGATCTAAGAAGCGCGACGGACCTCGCCCTTCGCGCCACCAAAGCTGCAGCCCAAGCTCTAGGGAAGTGCATGGCCTCGCTGACTGTGACCGAGAGACACCTGTGGCTAACACTAGCCGACATGGGAGAAGCAGAGCACTCCACGTTCCTCAACGCACCGCTCTCTCCGACCGGTCTCTTCGGCTCCGTGGTGAGTGGCATTGTTGACCACTTTTCAGAAGTCCAGAAAGCCACCCAAGCCATGAACCTCTTCCTGCCGCGTCGCGCTAGCTCCTCTGCAGGCCGCCCACGTGACCAGCCTCCTGCACGAGCCTCTTCACAGCGCCCAGCTCAACAAAGTCAAACTTCTCAGCGTCGACAGGGCGGCCGCCCTCGATCAGGCTCAGACAGCCGCCGCAGACCGCCGCCCCGCGGGCCTCGGTCTAAGGTTGCGCTGAAACCTGAGCAACCGAAGTCCTCCTAGCCTTGTTGAAAAAACGACGGCTCAGTCCGCCGCGGCCGGACCACCGTCAAAGCTTCGCCCCTGTCAGTCCCCTCTCTCAGGCTACTACAGTGGTGGATTCAGCAGCCAACAAGCTGGTGATACTGCCCGCTTGCCTGCACTCAAACGCCGTTTTCACGGCGACCCAAGGAAATCTTGTAAAGAGCAAACATGCCTTATGTGTAGAAAATGTGCCCACAATCCAGTGTTCACCCCTACACACAAGCATTACACTTCCGTGTTCCTATCAGAGCCCACTCACATAAAGCGGACACAGCCCGCTCGAGTGTTAGAGTCAATAAATGCGCCCACGTAATCGTGCGCAGCGCCCCTTCTCTGGCCGCTCTGTCACACGACCAGCCTTATGTGTAGAAAATGTGCCCACAATCCAGTGTTCACCTCTACACACAAGCATTACACTTCCGTGTCCCGATCAGAGCCCACTCACATAAAGCGGACACAGCCTGCTCGAGTGTTAGAGTCAATATACGCGCTCACGAATACGCTGCGCGCTCCATTCTCTGCCCGCTCTGTCACACGGCCAGCAAACACTTCTCTGTATGTAAGTCCCGTGCCCGTGACTATGCTCGCAAGCATCACTTAACAGATGTGACTCTTTCCCCATTCACCTCAATCGGGAAGTCACTCACAGAACAGCCTGTCCCTGCTGTCTGCGAGCAGTCATGCATAAGCACAGTAAGCGCGCTCACACATTCTGTTCAGCGCGCTGTGTGCAGCAATCAGGGCGATTTGGCCATTCACCCTCTAGCGTTAAGCTATCCCAGGGATATCCAAATGGGTGTTAAGCACAATAAAACAGGGCTATTTGCTACAGTTCGATCGCCGCCCTCCCCGCTTCAGAGCGCGGCTCGAAACTATTGTGAACACGGAAGCAGCCTGCATGCTTCGCTCAGAAATAGCAAACCTTCTGTGCAAAAGGGCCATAGAGAAAGTGCCGCTTCGCTGAGCTGAGTCGGGGTTTTACAGCCGTTATTTTCTTGTTCCCAAGAAAGACGGCGGCCTCAGACCAATATTAGATCTCAAGGGTTTGAACAAGGTGCTTGCAAAAGACCGCTCAAAATGCTTACAATCAGGAAACTCCTCGCGCATACGCCGCCAGGGGACTGGTTTATCTCTCTCGATCTGAAAGATGCCTACTTTCAGATTCAGATAAATCCCCGTCACAGGCCATTCTTGAGATTCGCCGACGGCCAGGTTTATCAATACGCCGTCCTTCCGCTCGGCCTGTCTTTAGCACCTCGTACTTACACGAGTGCACGGATGCGGCGCCGCACCCCTGCGGAGTCAGGGCTTGCGAATTCTGAACTATTTGGACGACTGGCTGATTATGGCACAGTCACATACGGAGCTTCTGTCTCACAGAACAGTTCTCCTCAGCCATCTGAACAGTTTGGGTCTTGCAGTCAATTGGACCAAGAGCTCACTACAGCCCAGTCAGGCAATTTCCTTCCTCAGAATAGAACTAGACTCCGTGGCAATGACGGCTCGCTTATCTACACAGCGCGCACGCCGTGTTCAGCGACTAGCCGCGTCCTTTCAGATGAACAGCCTCACGCCTCTGAAAAAATTTCAGAGAGTGCTAGGTTACATGGCCTCAGCCGCAGCAGTACTTCAGCTGGGTTTACTGCGCATGCGCCCGCTTCAGCATTGGCTAAACACCCGCATGTCTCGCCGGGCTTGGGCCACAGGCCACCAGCCGATCAAGGTGACTTAGACCTGTATTTCAGCTCTGCAGCCCTGGACAGTGGCCGAATGGTATCAGCGGGGAGTGACGATGGGAGCTGTATCTCGCCGAAAAGTCATCTCGACAGACGCGTCCAACACGGGTTGGGGCGCGGTCTGCGAGGGCTCTCCGGTTTTTGGCCTATGGTCAGTTCAGGAAAAGCTCCTTCACATAAATTGTCTGGAAATGATAGCGGTCGAGTACGCGCCATGCGCTTTCTCCTGGTCATTCAGGGTCACCACGCCCTGGTCCGCTCGGACAACAGATCTGTGGTATCCTACCTAAACCGTCAGGGCGGTGTCAGATCCAGGAACCTCTTCCATCTGATCGAAACGCATACTGAGTTGGTCCCAGTGCCACCTGCGCTCGCTGAGGGCGATGCAAGTGCCAGGCCACCTGAACGACGGCCCAGACAGACTGTCCAGAGACAATATTCCTCCAGGGGAATGGTCCCTGCACGCTCAAACAGTCCAGAAGTTATGGCGCATATTCGGCAGAGCAGAGATAGACCTCTTTAGCGTCAGAAGAGAACTCTCACTGCCCAATATTTTTCTCGAAAGCGAGGACGCAGCTGGCCCAGGACTGGCCCAACCGCCCGCTTACGCCTTCCCTCCCGTCTCGCTATTGCCACAGGTAATGCAGAGGATCAGGGAAACGCGTCACTCGGTGCTCCTCATAGCCCCGCGTTGGGAGAATCAGACATGGTTCCCGGAGCTTACGCAGCTGTCACTGACAGCGCCGTGGCCCATCCCAGTGAGAGCAGATCTCGTCTCTCAATCTCTCGGCACGATCTGGCATCCCCACCCAGAGCGCTGGGCACTGCACGCGTGGGTGATCAACGACTACCCGTCGCTCTGCCAGAAGGGGTAATAAACACCATCATACATGCTAGAGCCCCTTCCACGAGAAGACTCTATGCGTCAAAATGGTCTGTGTTTTCAAAATGGTGCACCGACAGAGACCTGGACCCACGGACATGTGGGGTGTCGTCGCTGCTCGTGTTTTTACAAGAGCTGCTGGATAAGGGCAGATCCCCATCCACGCTCAAAGTGTATGTATGCTCAAAGTTCGCTGAACCCCTGCACGGCCAGTCATGGGGAAAAAACGAGCTGGTCATCCGCTTCCTTAGGGGAGCTAGAAGGATGAACCCCCCGCGCCCCCCATCGGTTCCTATCTGGGATCTTTCTATAGTTCTCGAAACTATGAAAGCCCCCCCCTTTCGAACCGCTTCAATCCGTGGATTTGAAATACCTTTCACTCAAAACCGTTTTTCTGACTGCCCTGTCATCAGTCAAACGTGTGGGAGACCTTCACGCGCTGTCTGTCAGCGCTGCGTGTCTTGAGTTCAGACCAAGTGACTCCAAGGTCATTTTAAAGCCTAGACACGGCTATGTTCCCAAGGTGATCGGTACTCCTTTCAGAGCACAGGTCATTTCCCTATCGGCGCTGCCAGCATCCGATAGCGAACGCGACGCCAATCTCCTTTGCCGAGTCAGAGCACTGAGATTGTATACTGCGCGCTCCGCCTCTTTCAGACGCTCTGAGCAGCTTTTCGTTTCGTTCGGAGGGCGCACCAAAGGTCTCGCCGCCTCGAAACAGACACTGTCTAGATAGTGGACGCTATTGCTGCCGCATACGCGTCAAAAGACCTGCCATGCCCGTTGGGCATTAGGGCTCACCCCACTAGAGGCATGGCCTCATCGTGGGCATGGTCCAGCGGGATTTCCATTCACGACATATGTGTGGCAGCGGGCTGGGCTTCCCCCTCCACCTTTGTCAGATTTTACAATCTGGAAGTGCCCGCCCTGCAGGCAAAACTACTAGCGGTTTAATACGCTACAGCTCCCCTGGTGAGCGGCACTGATGGGACTCATTCCACACAGACCGGCACCGCCGCTCTGTCGTTCCCTTCCCACTATGTGCTTATGTATTACACACACACTGGCCCGCACTCTTGCCGGCCAAATATTATTTCCCCACTCACAAGGGCTCCCCCGGGTCCCCCCACCCCCGGGGCTCATGCAGTGGATGCTTGGCGTGCACGGCGTTGACAATGGGTTCCCGTAGCGTAAGTTAGCTTACGCAATACAAGAGAACCTCTCGTAAGAGAACGAATCGGTTACCTAATGTAACCTCGGTTCTCTCTAGATGAGGGAACGAGTATTGCGTGAGCCGGCCGTGCTTCGCGCCACGGCGACTTTCGCTTCATTCAATGAAAACCAGGGTTCCAGCCTACGAACTACGCTTATATGCACTCTAGCCACGCCCATTTTGGCGGGCTTTGATGCGGTAAGCGCGCGGACGCCTCTCATTGGACGCGAGTTCGCCCAAGTCCGTCTATAGGCTGCAGCAGTTGCCGCAGAGCAACCAATGAGCTCGCTAGCTAGCCCGCTCAAGGTCTGCAGTTGCTGCACTGCGTTGACAAATGATACAAAATTAAGGATAATTTTTTGGCTTCAATATCTCAGAAAAGATTAATCTTTCCCGTAGCGTAAGCTAGCTTACGCAATACTCGTTCCCTCATCTAGAGAGAACCGAGGTTACGTTAGGTAACCGATTCGTTTTCTCTCGCTCCAAGAGTGCTCCACTAATGCTTCATCACGGGCAAAACACCTGTTAACGGACCTTAATGCAATAATTCACCACAAGTTAAACACTATTGGAATGAAGGAAAGATGGAATTTCTGATATAAAGAATGTGATAAAAAACTAAAATAATAAATTACTCATTTAAAAACTAGCAGAACTTGGTAATGTTGGACCTCCAGCACAGAGAGGTGCAAAGAAGTGCAATAATATAAAATAATAGGCAATAATTAAGAAATAATACATGGGTCTTACACTGTTATTTTATTAATGGTAATTTATTAATTTGATTTAATTTGATGATTTGTTTTTGTTCTGGTAATTTATAATTTAAATGTTTTGTTTTGTAATCTATATTTTTAATTTGATGTTTTTTTTTTTTTTTTTGCATCTATCAATTTATTTAATTGATCAAACCCAGAGAATGCTGCCGATATGTTTCATAAATAAGCAATAAAAATGATTTTGTTTAGTCTTGGGCTAATGTTAGTGTTCTAATAAAGCACATTGTAGATTTTCTTTTAGTATTGTGCATTGTATTTTTCATACACCTTCTGCATGGAAGGTTGTGATATTAAAAAGCATACTGATATAACTTTACAGTGGAGAGGTAGTGAGGTGCTATTTTTGCCATGGAGCGAACACGGAACGGGGTTTCTCTAATCCAGGAGCGCGGAGAGAGCGAGGAGCGGGAAATGGACAGCCCGGATTGGAGCTGGAGTGATTAAAGAATGCTTTGAGCGTGGAGGGGAAATTGTTGCTGCTCCACTCCACTCACATGCTCTGCGGCCGACAAATGCGACCTCCGGAGGACGCAGCCTTCCAAATGAGACAGCCCTTATCTTTGAGTAATCATGATAAATCAAACACTGCTGAAAGCTATATGGTTTCCTTAAATAAAGCTTAACATTGTCATTTGTTTTTGAGTTGCCACAGTATGCAGAAAACTGGAATGTCTTAAGGTCAATATTAGGTTATAAATTATACAATGCTTGAAATGGCCAAAAATCGGAAGATTTCATACAAAGGTGTACACTACAGTCTTCAAAGACAAAGGACAACTGCCTCTAACAAGGACAGAAAAAGATGTGGAAGGCCAGATTTACAACTAAACAAGAGGATAAGTACATCAGAGTCTCTAGTTTGAGAAATAGACGCCTCACATGTCCTCAGCTGACAGCTTCATTGAATTCTACCCGCTTTTAAAACAGTAAAGAGAAGACTCAGGGGTGCAGGCCTTATGGGAAGAATTGCAAAGAAAAAGCCTCTAGACTGTAAGGTGCATGAGAAGTGCCCGACGAGACAGTCACATCTATGGCAAGTGCTACAGGAAGTGTGGGGTGAAATGTCACCTGAGTGTCTGGACAAACTGACAGCTGAAATGTACAAGGATCTGCAAAACTGTCATTACTGCACATGGAAGATTTTTTGATGATAAATCTTTGAAGTAGTTTAAGAAGTTCTGAAAATGTTTTCAAATTGTAATAGTAATTTATCATGTTATTAATGTCCTGACTATACATTGTGATCAGTTGTATGCCACTTTGGGGAATAAAAGTACCAATTTCTTTCCATAAGAGCAAAATATGTACATTATTCCAAACTTTTGGCCTCCAGTGTATCTAAAGAAGTTTTTTAAATGTCACTTTGACACAGTATGATTTTAGCTTTTTTTAATGGAATATTCCAGCATCAAAACTTTGCCATGATGACATAACTCTTCAATCCCTGTAGTCTCGTAATCTACAATACATAACAGATGAATTAATGTAAGTGCATTTATTAAATAATAAGCTTCACATTTCTCCCTTTAAACTCTTAAACAATTGTCCCCATTCACTTCCATTGTAAGTGCCTCAATGTAACTTCCATTTTTGCTTTTTTTTAAAAGAAGGAACGAGTCAAAATTATTTTTTATGGTAATCAACACTATACCATAAATGCTGTCAATTAAGCTTAACTTGTATTGAACCCGGAATATTTCTTTAACTCTGAGAATAGTACCTTGTGTAATTCCCACTTTATTTAATTATTTTCATTCATGTTGTAAAAATGCACCAGTTTTTTCCCCTTGTTTATCCTCAATGTCAATTTTCACGTCTTGTTCTCTCTCTTGTTGTTGTGTGTTTTATGTTGTGGGTGTATCTCCTTTCTGTCGCTTGTTTGGCTTCGCACCCACTCTTATCCTACAGGTATTTCTTCCCTCACTTGGACCCCCCCAGAGCTGGATCTAGACTGGCCCACCTCCTGCCTCCCCCCTCGCTCATTGAGCAAATGTATGAGCCTGATCCGACCCATGCTCCTCAGCTCCATCATCGATACATAACCAGCTCAATCAATCAACCCACTGAACATGACTGAGAAATGTGCCACTAATGAATGCATTTCTTCATATTTCCTTCAGGATAACCATAATGTGATCAAATAAGTTTGCTGTTTTTTATTATTGGTGTTGCTTTATTTGTCTTCCAAGCATTAAAATCAGCCTTTTATGTCCATATTACATTTAACCCCATATTTATCCATCCATCTTCAACCGCTTATCCTTAGTCGGGTCGCGGGCAGCTGCCAGCTGCTCCAGCTGCAACCCCATATTTAAAAGAAGAAATAAAAAAATGGAACAAAATGAATCAAACTTTTTTGGACTACTGAGATTTTTTTGCACTGCATTTATATTTTTCCTTCCAAATTCTGTACAAATTCGTGTTCGGCATTTTGTGGTTCTTGTTCTCAGTGGGGCACGTGGTGAGTTCCACATGCTGAGGAGAATAGTGTGAAGCCTCTGCATGCACTAGGTCTCCGCGATAACACACTCAACAAGCCACATGATAAGATGCGCGGATTGACGCAGACGTGGAGGCAACTGAGATTCTTCCTCATTATGAGTCACTACGATACCATGAGGATTTAGAGCACACTGAAGAAAGAAAAAAAATTACATTTCACATCAACATAAGTATTCAGATCCTTTAACTCAGTACTTAGTTGAATTACCTTTGTCAGCGATTACAGCCTCAAGTCTTTTTGGGTATGATGCGACAAGCTTTGCACACCAGGATTTGGGGATTTTCTGCCATTCTTCTCTGCAGATCCTCTCAAGCTCTGTCAGATTGGATGTGCACCGTCAGTGGACTGGTCTCTCCAGAGATGTTCAAACGGGTTCAAGTCCGGGCTCTGACTGGGCAACTCAAGGACATTCACAGAGTTGTCCCTAAGCCACTCTTGCATTGTCTTGGCTGTGTGCTTAGGGCAATTTTCCTGTTAGAAGGTGAACTTTCGGAGGTCCTGAGTGCTCTAGACTAGGTTTTAATTAAGGAAATCTTTATATTTTTGCTGTGTTCAGCTTTTCCTCAACTGAAAAATACCCCCATAGCATGATGCTACCACCACCATGCTTCACCGTTGGGATGGTGTTGCGCAGGTGATGAGCGGTGCCTGGATTCCTCCAGACATGTTGCTTGGAATCTGTGCCTCAACACAATCCTGTCTCTGAGCTCTTCAGGCAGTTCCTTTGACCTCATGGATTGGTTTTTGCTCTGATATGCATTTTCAGCTGTGAGACCTTATATAGACAGGTGTGTGCCTTTCCAAATCATTTCCAATCAATTGAATTTGCCACTGGTGGACTCCAAGTGTAGAAACATCTCATGATCCAGAGAAATGGGATGCACCTGAGCTAAATTTCAAGTGTCATAGCAAAGGGTCTGAATTCTTATGTCAATTATTTTTCTTTTTTTAATACATTTGCAAAGTTTTGTCATTATGGGTTATGGAGTGTAGGCTGCAACAGAACAGAATGTGAAAAATGGAAGGGGTCTGAATACTTTCTAAATGCACTGTACATACATACATATATATATATATATATATATATATATATATATATATATATATATATATATATATATAGGGTTGGGAGGCTTACTTTTAAAATGTATTTCACTACAGATTACAGAATACTTGCTGTTAAATATAATTTGTATTCCGTTAGAGTTCTCAATGTCAGTAACGTAATCTGTATACTTTGGATTACTTCTTCAGCACAGGCAGATTTTACACTTGTTTTGACTATAAACAAGTTATTATCAAGTGAAAAACATCTGCCAGTACAGTAAAACTAAATACACTTACATTGAAAATACATTTTCTGGTATTCTGATCATATATATGTATATATATATATATGTATGATCGAACATGGATTTTCTTGATTAAAAAAAATTTAATAGTGGATGGTAAAATTTGCATGTAAAAGGGCTAAACAGCATTTTAGCTAACCATAAAACAAAATGTTCACATGAAAATTTATTCAAGGTTAACTATTTCTGCTGCTCCAAATTTACTTCAAAACACAAAGAGTGTACACAATCACATCTTTTCCGTCACTGATGTCCAAAAGTACTAACTATTACATGAAACATAAGACAATATAATGCAAAGTAATCTCTTCAGTAATCAACATATTTTTTTAATGTAACTGTATTCTAATTACTAATGATTTAAAGTGTAACTAGTGAAAAACAGTTACTAATATTTTGAATTTTATATACATAATCCCATTATATGTATTCCACTCACCGTACCTTGAAAGGTTACTCAACTCCCTGTGAAGTTTTCACAAGTTTATGTCAGATTTAAAATGTAGAATATTTTAAAATATGACTTTTCCACCCAACATTGTATATCATGACAAACAAAAAGAATGCCCTAATCTCTTATAATGAAAATAAAAACAATTTGAGAATAAGAAAATAATTCATACCCTTCGTTATTAGGTTAAGCTAGCTCTGGGGAAAGAGATCGTCTCATAAACACATCCAATGTATTGCTCTAGTCTCAACCAGTGTTGGAAATTAGTGGATCAGCTGCTTGCAATAACTTCATGAGCATAAATACATTTCCTCTCTATAACATCAAACTGTACGGTTGGATTTTCTTTTGAACAATCTAAAATGAAGGTAAAAGAGCATTCAAAACAAGTGAGGGAAGTAATTGTGGAGAAGTACAAATTTGGTGAAGGTTACAAGGCCATTTCAAATGCAATGAACATACCTCGGAGCTCAGTGCAGTCGATCATACAATTGGAAGAAATATTGAACTACAGCCACTCTGCCTCTGCGAACAGGAATGGCACATATAAGAGAGGCTATTGCAAAATCAACCATCACTCACATCAACCATGACTGCTACTGAAAATAATGTCCATGCTTCAACATTCTAAAAACTGTTGCACAAAAAGGGGCTGTACGGGAAAGTGGCTAAGAAAAAGTATTTTCGGAAAAAACAAACAAAAAAAAAACCACATGCTTGCTCGTAAAGACTTTGCAATACCTTACTTATATACTGCAAATGTTTATTTGCATTTAACTTCCAAGTTAGATACATGTTGCACGGCACCTGTGTATACATGCTGGGCGGAACTGTTCTACAATTGCATTATCTAGGCCTGTAAATGAAATTTAGCAAAAACCGGACGTAAAATTTTGGTCGGAAATTTTGGTCATGCGTTTACATGACATTTAAAAAAGACAAATTATTGCTTTAGTCCTTCTGAAGTCAGACTTTTAAACAGTGCATGTAAACACACTCAATGAAACATGCTGGTGGTAGCATCATGTTATGGTGGTGCTTTTCAGTAGCACTGAACAGGGACTGGCAATCTCTTGAAGATTGATGGGATAATGAATGATTCAAAATACACACAGATTTTGGATAAGAACCTACCTCTGCCAGAAAGTGTAAAATTGGGAGGAAATCAGTGTTTCAGCAGGACAATGAACCAAAGCACAAAGCCAGACCAACACCAGAAAAAAAAAACCATGTCCTTGAAGGCAATCTTAAAGGCTGTAATGGCTTCAAAATGTGGTTCAACCAAGTATAAATGTAGATAGATCTAAAATCGAATTTGTTATTTCCTTCTTTTGATTGTGGGGTGAAATATGACCCATGTTCTTGACAGGTTTCGAGATTCAGCTGAATCTTTGTACACAGATCCAAGATAACAAGAATGCTACCTTTGAAACAGATTTATGAATTTGCTCTTTTGATATTGTCACAATCATGAACAATTTAAGCTTCTGTATATCTCAGATTGTGATTTTCTGCCCTGGGATGGACAGCCAGTCCTGAGTGGATCAAAATGTTTGAGTCACAATTATATCTCTGGCACTATTTAAGTCCTCTTCTCTTGTATGTCTGTGGCAGATGTAACTTAGCTTGTCAGGGTTTTGGCCTTCGGGCTATAAAGATTGATTTAATCAAGAGAAAATACAGTATTGTGGCCTAATTACACACCTGCTAACCCCGTGACCATGTCTGCATTGCTTTGGCAAGGATTAGTTCATATAAAGCTACACAGTAATGGCCGACAGGCTTGTTAAATCCCTGCCACGGGGCCAGTCTCTTTGCTTAATAAGCCTTTTGGGAGGGTGAATGAGATTACCCTCCTCTACCACATTAGCACCTCCCATTCCACTATCTCCACCCCTTCATCCCTCCAGACAGATACACTTGGAGGATCCATCCATCCATCCATCCATCCATCCATCCTTCCATCCATCCATCCATCCATCCATCTATCTATCTATCTATCTATCTATCTATGATGACGCGTGTCTGCGTGGTACTCCTGTACTGCAGATGTCGCTGCAGTGTGATTTAAATGAGTCATAGAGACAGACTGAGGGCTGGACTGACTGGAACACAACGGGAGTTTGTGCTCTGCAGAGTTTTGCCGTGAGAGTGAGACAGCCAGTCTAGACGCTCTTGACAGGCTCGTCTGAAGGAGAGACACTTCCCTCTGCGGCTCTGTCCCCATCACCACGACACGTTTACTAACGTAAGACATTTATATCTGGCATATCAAGTTATTTAATGATTGCTGGGAGTGCTGCGAGAGAATAAATGTTCTGCATTTATGCAATGAAAACGAATTAGAAGTTGTTGCAGACAGTCGCAGTGGAAAAAACACTATGCGCGTTCACGTTCTTAAAGGGACCGTCGCCAATTAATTACTACTGCTTTAACGTTTGCTTTGCCGCCGTGACAGAGTATGTGAGTGGAGTGGAGCGGCAACAATTTCCCCTCCGCGCTCAAAGCATTCTTTAATCACTCCAGCTCCAGCTCCAATCGCTCCACAGTAAAGTTATATGAGTATGCTTTTTAATATCACAACCTTCCATGCAGAAGGTGTATGAAAAATACAATGCACAATACTAGAAGAAAATCTACAATGTGCTTTATTAGAACACTAACATTAGCCCAAGACTAAACAAAATCATTTTTATTGCTTACTTTCGAAATATATCGGCAGCATTCTCTGGGTTTGATCAATTTATCTAGATGCAGCGGGGGGATAAAATAGGGTAATAAAATAAATAAATAAATAATAATAAAAAACATCCAATTATTACCAAACAAATTTTTTTTTACTAAATTACCAGAAAAAAAAAAAAAAAACATTAAATTAAATCAAATTAATAAATTACCAAAAAAAAAAAAACTTTATTAGGCCTATGTATTATTGCCTAATTCTTGCCTATTATTTTCTATTATTGCACTTCTTTTAATTAACCTTGCCCTATAATTCTGTGAATGAATATGTGTATATATATATATATATATATATTCGCATTTGCTGAGCGTCCTCATCCGCAAATATATAAGTATAAATTAGCCTACGGCACAAAATGGCTATCAAGATGCAATCAAACTACAAAGTCAAACTACGCAATATTAACATGCGTAGTTTGACTAGTTCAGTTGGTGTTTTACGTTGTTAAAAGTTAAATTGTATTTAATGTAGGACATAATAGCCTACAGTTAAGATTGAGATGCATTATATTAGAATGATGATATGATTATTCAAAATATTTATTAGGGGATATCTGTATTACTGACCTTTATATTTTCTCTCCACAAGTTAATTGATTATCATCGTGTTTTTTGGACACTTTTTTTAGGATTTCACAGCAAACATTTGATCGTGGCAATCACCTCCCCACTTGTGTTCTCCTTCGCCATCCCATCATTAATTTTCACTATATGACAGTTGACATAAGAATAAAGAGACGAGACACAAGCATGTAGTTATGTCAAGCTTTACCGCAAGTTTAACTCAATAATAGGGAGCGTAGAAACAGAAACAGAAAGTAATCTTAATCTGTGATTCCGTTGGACTCTTATAAAAGCTTTTTTACCTCAAATCGAGAACTTTCAATAAGATGAATATACTAAAGCCTGACTTTGATGCAAAGTCAGGCTGTAGTGTTCTTATCTAATTAAAAGTTTTACTGTGCATGTGTAGCCATGCGCAGAAGGCAAACATAGTATGCACTTAGAGATGTAGACAGCTGTTTGTGCTTTGAAAGCAGTTCTTCCCAATATAAATACCCTGAAGCTGTCTGGGCATTATGTATAAAGTTTTGCTGAGAAAGTGACACAATTTGGCTTTAAAGTTACTTATTTGATAAAATGCATTTTGAATTGCACACAATGGCCAAGTATGGAATTACATATTGCGGTAGTAAGAGTAGTATGGGTAGTATGCCATTCCAAACTCACGCAAAAGTAGATATTAGTTAGTAGTGAATGACGATTTGAGTATCAATGACAGAAACCGATATCTAGAGAAGAGGGTGTCTGATAAAATATTAATATATACATAATACAGTTAATGAGAGCAAAAAATAAGATGTACACAAAACTGCAGAAATGAAACAAACACTTATTTGACACAATATTTACAAAAAATTTATAAAAAAGGTAAAACAGGAATAATTTATTACTCATTGACCAGACTGGGAGATTTTGGAACTAACGCAGGGGGTTGTTAGTATTTTGAATTGGACAAGCAGGTAGCATTATCAACCAATAATCTCAAAATGGTCAAATCTCGTCCGATTAATCGGCCTGGCTAATATGTCAGTATACCAATAATTGTTATAGTATGAAAAACAACAAAAGATAAAAGATTAATCTAGTGTATGACACACTAGAATGTATCTGAGGTTATTGCTGGGTTGAGTCTTTTTTGCTGTGTAATGGAGCTCTTACACTGTTATTCCATTAAAGAAGTACATAACAACCTCAGGAGCCAGTTTGAAGCCTAATAACTGATGATGTCTAAGTTGAGCAAGAGGTGAATCACAGACCATGGTTACATTCTCCTTCTCTCTGTCTCACACATATGCATAATTTAGCCTTACTCAGCCCCCTACTGGCACCTTTAATGCGGCTCGGCAGTAATTCTTAGAACGACATCCTCTGACTCATTCCAGGGGTCATTTTGAAAGGCTGAAGTAACACAAAGTGGCAATACGTGGAGCCCCGGGCCCCAAATTCTCCGGTTGTTTCTAGTGACACAAACAAACCAGCATCATGATCTGCATGTCTGACTCTCAGTTTCAAAATCTAACGAGCTACGCTTGTAGGCAGCATTTAAAGGCATTCTAGGTGCAATCCAGATGTAAAGGCTGAAAAATCCCTCCAAGATGGTGAACAAAGCAAGAGAAGTTACGATTAAAAATATAATTCATGTAATATCAAAAACATTGACAATAATAGTTACATTGAATTATAAATAGATTATTTTACCCAATATTTGTGTGTGCTATGTATTTTTATGCTTTTTGAAATTTAATCAAAGTTCCTTTAAAGGCAAGTCAGTCTACTCGGCGGCCATCTTTGGAACATTCCCAATGCTGCTATTTTCTATAGATACAAGCAGTATAAAAGTACAGTTCCTATCTACTTGAATGGGGAAAGACCGAAATCTCCAAAATGGTTGTTTAAGATTACGATTAAGAACATATTTCATATCAGCAGTTAAATCTGACAACAACGGTATCATAAATTGTGCTACATTAGCTCGTATCACACTGAAAAATGCTACTTTTCAGGCTGGTCAAGCTAATGCGCATATACATTCTCGAGTTAACTGACAGGCGATGTCTGTATCTGAAAGGTCTGTCTTGGGCTAAATAATCTCTGTTATAATGTTGTTTGCTTTGCAATGTGCTAACATCAAATACTATTGGAATCAGTTGTCTGTTTTCCATTTTCTGTTGACCTGTCTGAAGCTAATCTAGCTGTCTATGCTGAGTGCACTTCTTTTTTTTTTTTTTTACACCAGTACTGACATTGTTGCATCCAAATAACCCCAAGCTATTGAACTCTGAAGAACTGTTGAAGGCTAAACAATACAGCTGTAACTGTAGTTGATGCAATCCAATCTCAAGTGTGTTAATTACTCAGTAATCTTTTGAATCCTACCACAAATATTTTGATAGCATGACTCCATTTTTCAGTATAAAAGGTGATTTTATTTGTAATTGGTTGTGGTTTTTCAATGTTTTCGAAAGATGCCATGAAATGGTTTGATGAACACAATGTTCTTTACAGTTTTGTGGTATTACTTATTGAAACGGTAAGTTTGGGCATCATATATCGAAGAGGCTTGTCCTTCTTGTTTTTTTTTTTAAACAGCTAATATCCTTAAGTTTAAGTTACAGCCTGGCAAAACCATGGCTATGTTTGTTGTAATATTACCATACTAATCTAATTATTGCTGCAGTATGTAGTTTGTTTACTGGATATTGTATCCAACAATGCAATGCACTCAACTTGACGTTCCATATCCAGTTAGGGTAATGACCTGGAAGTAAAATCTGCTACAATTTGCATCTCTTGTTTTTGACAAATTTTTCAAGATGTATTAACACTAAATTGAATTAGAAATACAAAATCAAGATAACTAGATGCCACCTACATGCAACCTGATAAGGTCATATATATGACTAAAATATAGCATACTACTGTTTTACTTGCTACCTTTGAAGAAAAGTAAGCAGTATACACTGATGAACCAAAACATTATTACCACTCACAGGTGAAGCGAATAACATTGATCATCTCCTCACAAGGTCACATGTCAAGGTCTGGGTAGATTAGGTGGTAAGCGAACAATCATTTCTCATAGTCAATATGTTGAATGCAGGGCAAATGGGCAGAACTAAAGACATGAGCGACTTTGACAAGGGCCAAATTGTTATGGCCAGATGACTGGTTCAGAGCATCTCTGAAACAGCAAGGCTTGTGGGGTGCTCCCGTCAGCAGTAGTGAGTACCTACCGACAGTGGTCAGAGGAGGGACAAACTACAAATCGACATCAGGGTGATGGGCACTCAAGACTCATTGATGGACGAGGGCAAAAAAGTCTATCCCATGTGGTCTGAACTGAAAGAAGGTCTACTGTGGCACAATTCACAGAAAATGTTAATGATGGTTACTTACTGGAGGAATGTCTCACAAAACACAGTGCATCGTACCCTGCTGCATATGGGGCTGCGTAGCCGGAAACTGGTCAGAGTGTACATGATGACCGCTGTCCACCGTCGTAAGCACCTATAATGAGAATGTGAATGTCGGAACTGGACCTTTGAATAGTGGAAGAAGGTCGCCTGGTCCGATGAGTCACGTGGACGGCCATGTACGTGTGCATTGTTTACCTGGGGAATGATGGCACTAGGATGCTCTGTGGGAAGACGACATGCCGGTGGAGGGAGTGTCATGCTCTGGACAATGTTCTGCTGGGAAAAATCTAGGTCTGGCCATTCATGTGGACATCAATTTGCCACATGCCACCTACCTAAACATTGTTGCAGACCAAGTACACCCCTTCATGGTAGTGGTATTCCCTGATGGCAGTGGCCTCTTTCAGCAGGATAATGCACCCTGTCACACTGCACACATTGTTCGAGAATGGTTTGAGGAACATAATGAAGAGTTCATGTGTTGCCCTGGCCTCCAAATTCCCCAGATCTCAATCCGATTGAGCATCTGTACGAAGTGCTGGACCAACAAGTCTGATCCATTGTGGCTCCACCTCGCAACTTAGAGGACTTTAAGGATCTGCTGCTAATGTCTTGGTGCCAGATACCACAGGACACCTTCAGAGATCTTGTAGTGTCCATGCGTTGGGGGTCTGCACTGTTTTGGTGGCATACTGAGGACCAACAGCAGATTAATCAGGTGGTAAATGTTTTGGCTCATTAGTGTACAATGTATACAGTATTCAGTAAATAGTAAGGTGGTGTTGCATTCCGAACATAACCCATGATTTGCTCCTTCCTAATGTGTAAATCTGCTAAAAGTTTATTTTAAATAAAATAGATAAACTTTTAGTAGTAAACTAGCATACTGATGGTTACATTAATTAATGAATGCATGAACAAGCTAAAAAGGAAACTTTATTTTGATTTCTTGGGGTTTCCTATAAGCAGACACAACAAGCAGTGCTTATGACTCATTCACATGCTTTCCATCAACTGTCACTACATTATGGTACATATTGTACATTAATCATGACTCCTGCAGTGATGGAGCATTGGAAAACAAGCATGTTAGCAGCAAGCTACCTATGTACTTGATCTTAATGTTGGAAGACTGCAGATGATTAGGGATGACTAACAGACTGCTGTTTTCCCTTTCTTTCCCTCTCTATCTTTATTTTTTGCCATTTCAGGCACCCTTCCCAGTCTACCCAGGGAGTCTCTCTGTTCTAGCACCGGCTAAGGCTAAAAATTCACAAGGTTTTAGCATCAATCTACAGCTCTAGCGAGAAAGAGAAAATAGGGCCTTTCTGTCTTTCTGCTGGTCTCCCTTTGAAGAAGCTCAGTTTTATTCATGTATGCTTCATAAATATTGATCAGAGTTCTGGTTGAACGCATCTTTTTGCTTTGAAGGCTTATTGATGGACTAGTTTTCTGCAGGAATAATTCATTGGGCAGGAAGAGGGAGCATTAGGGACAGAGCTTGATTTTGAGTCTTTAGTCAAGGCCTGGACTAAGCCTGAAGGTTCTGTGAGGATTTACAAAAAGTGAAAATGATGCCAAGGTTTTTTAGTTTTTAACCTTCATTATTTTTTTAACATTGCTCAATGCTAACTCAATGTTTTTAGCTGAAGACATGAGCACCAACAGCACAGTTTAAAGCAGTTATCACATGATTAAATGTTAAATTTACTGTAGGATGTACACTGTAATACAATCCTTTTATATCTACGGTTAAAAAACGGCAGCTATGGTTGCCAGAAATTCGCCATAAAAATACAGTGCCAAATTTCAGGCAAAACGATATATACATTCATCAAACAAATAAATAGTATTAAATAGCTTCTTTAGGCAAATTAGTTCATGAATTCCTTCTTGGCTAGTGAAAATTATTCCAAAAGAATTCAAAGCATCACGCTCAACTGCTTTAAACTTTTGCTTTTTAACAAATCTTTTAAATGAAAAATCATTCTCATATAGTTCCATTGATTCGTAGATTTTGGGCTTGCATCATGGTTTGCGGAAACTTTCCATTCTTTAATGATTCTTTATAAACTTTTAGCAAAAGTGGAGCCAATGGCTGAGGTAAATATTTCACCACTAGCAGATTTCACTGAGGGAATGGTATAAAAAGATTCTTTCTGTTTTATTTATCTAGCCAGAAGTTTTCCTGCCTTGTCCCCTGACTCAAAGTATGACTGTCTAGTCCTGAATAGCCGAAAACTCCCACCTTCCATGACAAAATAGTATTATATCTGTATTTAAATTGGGTCAATTCTCTGTGTCCATCAAACGACATTCGGCACTTCAGCTCTGCCTCGGCACTTTTAATATTCCCTTCCAACTCAACGAGTTGAGATCCTGTATGATCCGGCCCCTAAGAACCTCCTTAAGTGCCTCCCAAGCCACACCCACAGAGTATACTGAGGACCAATTGGTCTCCATATAAACATTGATTTCAGCCTTTAACATTAGTTGGAATTCAGGATTTTGCAAAAGGGATTCATTAAAGCAGCAACTATATGATTTTGTTTTCTCCGAATGTGGCAACGCCTCTAAATTCACCAGGGCGTGATCTGAGACTAAAATGTTTCCAAGTGATATATATGTATACTTATATATACTGTGTATATGTGTGTGTGTATATATATATATATATATATATATATATATATATATATATATATATATATATATATATATATATATAAAATCTATTCTAGAATAAATCTTATGGGCTGATGAAAAAAATGTCCCTACCAGATTCAAAAGTCTCCAAACATCTTGTGAAGCGTCAATGTTGCTCTAGGGGGCTTACATACTTTTGCTTCTCTATGATCAAGGACTGAGTCCATCAAAAGATTAAAGTCCCCTCCCAATATTATATCATGAGGGGTGCCAGCAGCTTGCAACATCCCTTCAAGATCTATAAAACAGCCCTGATCATCAACTTTAGGCGAATAAATATTAGCTAAAATAAGACTTTGACCCTTAATTTCTGCTAAAACAATAATGACTCTTCCTAATTTATCTTTAACCTGTTTGAGATATTTGAATTGTAGATGTTTACATATCAGTGTAATGACTCCCCTGCTCTTACATGAGCCAGCACTAAAGAAAACATTTCCACCCCTTATCTTCCCAAATTTGTCAGCTTCTTGCGGAAGCATTTTGTCAGATGCATTTCTTGAAGAAACACTATATCATATTTCTTACGTCTAAGAAGATAAATAAACTTCCTTCTTTTTATGGGGTGTCCCAAGCCATTCACTGTTCCGAGACTGTGAATTCTCAGAATTCATTTAATGATTTTGAATAATTTCGACCCATAAATTAGTTTTTAAGTAGCTCTATGAGATGATGCAATAATTTTTGCCCTCTTGTATTCCCATAATATTCTTAAAGATGCACTTCGTAACTTTGTGCTCTTTAGTGATGTCTGTGGTCAAAACTTAACATTGCAAGCAAATTGCGGAAGAACGCTTTACGTCAGTCGTGTTTTGGCACTGCTCTTCTGGCTGATGAATCTCATGATTTGAGTTTACCTGGACATTGACTGTGTGTGATCATGACTGGATTATGTGCTTTTTGTCATGTTGATATTATGTTATACAATTAATTATTTTAAACTGAAATATTACTTGCTTTGATGAAGGTAAAAAAACACTCTTGTTTACATATTTTGAATGAATGAATTTTACATTTATAGTGTTTTTCTGACTACACTCAAAGGACTTTTTCATAGAGAATAGGGGACTCAGTCGCCTCAATCAACACCAGTAAATTTTAAAATTATAATTCAAGTGTTTTATCTACTATTAATGTTTGTATCAATTTAAGAGGTGAAACTGGTGATATGGCTAATACGAGTTTGATGGAAGACTTTTTAATATTATATTGTACATCCTCGGTTGATAATGCAAGTGGACCGTAATACTACAATAGTACTGCTATGCAATGCACAAAATAACACAGTAGACTAAAAACATAAAATGAGGATTCAATAATGATGGGGATAAAATATACTTTATTAAACATGAAAATAATATGCTTAAAAATGCAATATAACAATTACAAGGTCAATTTCAGAAGTCACAAATATTGTCACAATAACTGCTCCTGACAACATAGATCCATCACAATAGGTTTCTAGTAATGTTCCATTCATACAAGCATGTCAAGAAATATTAGCTTCAGCCACCCTACCAGAAAACATATCCAAGCATTATTGAAGATAAACAACTTTATCAAACAGATAACAAATAAACATCCATCCAGATTGTTGCTATGCTGCCCTGAACTGTGTGTGTTACTGAATTGAACAGCGTAGTTAGTTTCTCCAGCCAAAACATGAGACAGCCAGTTCTTCTTTCATGTGTTCCCAGACATGACGTAATGACACAAGGGTGAACATCATAAGCCAGTGATTTTGTGTTAAATCTTACCTGACAGCTCAAAATACAAATATGTTTTATAGACTTACAGTAGTGAATCAGGGTAAGGTAAGAACATTATTTTGAACACTTATTGTTTATGTACTTAATGGCAATTTTTAAACAAAAAAACATAGATTCGTACATAGTGCAGCTTTTAAATAAATTTTTTACAATTCTTAAATTTCAAATATTATAATTTCTCCTTGGATCAACTATAAGACATATATTTATTTAAAACTTTTTGGGTTATTCTGGAAAATATTAAAAACAAGGGGAAATTGGCTGGCATGTAGCATTAATCAGATATATTGTTTATTTTTTACTGAGTTTGATACACGGTAAGCCATTTTTTACTAAATGTTTACATGTTAATCAAAATTTTTTTTCAAAATAAAAGCTTTTAATATATTTTACCCAGGTTTTTTGTGTTTCGATAATGAAAATGGATCCGAATAAATTACTTATAATGTTGATTTTTTTATTTTTTATTATTTAATGTAGTCAGGGTTGGGGAGTAACGGAATACATGTAACGAGATTATGTATTTAAAATACAAAATAATATTAACTGTATTCCACTACAGTTACAATTTAAATCATTGGTAATTAGAATACAGTTACATTCAAAAAGAGATTACTTTGCATTTTATTGTCATTTCTTTAATTTAATATTTAGTCCTTTCAGATGGAAAACATTTATGCATATAAATGATGCGATCCAAAGTGCATTTGAACAGCGGTGAAACACTTTCTTATGATGTGTTACATTCATATGAGCAGACAGAAGTAAGTTGCTCCTCGTTTGCATAAAGTTAAACTTTTCTTAACTTTGAGTTGCTGGACACGGCCACATCGTGTGGCCAACTGTTGCTCTCACACCGGAAATTACCAGCTCTTATTGAAAATTAATGATCTCCTGTCGCTTTGTCATTTCTGATCGCTGTTTGAATGTCCCTTCAGTCTTCATGATCTGTTCCTACCATCGGCTTCAGACTCATGTATGGTTATTTCTACTGCTGGCATCTAACATGCCCATAAGTGGTGAGGCAGGCTGCTCCTCGCCCATAGCCTGCCCACGTCTCTCTCTCTCTCTCTCTCTCTCTCTCTCTCTCTCTCTCTCTCTCTCTGTGTGTCTCCCTCCCCCTCTCCCTTCTCTTCCTGAATGGTGAAGAGATAGCCGAGAGAAACCTGCAGTCCTTCAGCATAGCAGGAAAGCTTCCTGACATAGGCAGGGAATTCATGACGTCCCTCTCTGACCGCACGGTCAAACTGCTCTGAGCAGCAATCTTGCCATGGCCTGAGCTTGGCCAATCTCAGTTGGCCTGGAGTGAAAAGGTCTCGCAGTACTAGGTCTCGCAGTACGAGGTCTCACAGTACGAGGTCTCGAGTACAAATACGACATATGCTATTAAAACAGACTGCTCTATGACTTTTTACCAACCAGATACTTATAAAGAACCTAGTTTGCTTGAGCTAAGCGTACATTACTAGGCTGAAGCTCCTCACTCTGCGCAGCTTCAAAGTAGGGATGGGCATTTTCTAGTATTTCTCTATTCTACAAAAAAGAGTAATCGATAACTCATAAATTAAAATGTAAACTAAAACTAAAAATAACAAGTATGACATGTATGTAAAACGTATATTTCCTTTTATTCACAAATGAGATAACTTCAACAAACTATGCTTTTCTTTTGGGGGACAAATTGTAATAAACAATATGCATTAATACAAATTTTATAAAAAACAAACAAAAAAAACCATTTGCACTCACTCGGAGCTTATATACACTCACTAAACACTTTATTAGGTGCACCTGTACACCAACTTATTCATGCGAATATCTAATCAGCCAATCATGTGGCAGGAGTGTAATGCTTGAAATCACACAGATACAGGTCAGGAGCTTCAGTTAATGTTCACATCAGCCATCAGAATTGGGAAAAAAATTTATTTCAGTGATTTAGACTGTGGCATGATTGTTGGCGCCAGACAGGCTGGTTTGAGTATTTCTGTAACTGCTGATCTTCTGGGATTTTCACACACAACAGTATTTACTCAGAGTGGTGCGAAAAAGCGAAACACACGGATGAAAACACCTTGTTTTGGGGGGTTTTCTCCCCAATTTTGGCATGCCCAATTTCCAATGCGCTCTAAGTCCTCGTGGTGGCATAGCGACTCGAATCTCAGTTGCCTCTTATCACATGGCTTGTTGAGTGCAATACCATGGAGACCTAGCACGTATGGAGGCTCACACTATTCCCCGCGGCATCCATGCACAACTCGCCACGTGGCCCAATGAGAGCGAGAACCACGTTATAGTGACCATGAGGAGGTTACCCCAACGTGACTCTACCCACCCTAGAAACCAGGCCAATTGGTTGCTTAGGAAGCCTGACATGAGTCACTCAGCATGCCCTGGATTCGAACTTGCGACTCCAGGTGTGGTAGTCAGCGTCTTTACTTGCTGAGCTACCCAGGCCCCTCGGAAATGCCTTCTTGATGAGAGAGGTCAATGGAGAATGGCCAGACTGGTTTGAGCTGACAGAAAGGCTATGGTAACTCATATTACCACTCTGTACAATTGTAGTGAGCAGAACAGCATCTCAGCATGCACTCAGAGGCAAATGGGCTACAACAGCAGAAGACCACATTGGGCATGGGCACTTTATGAGGTCCATAATGTTTTTAATAAAATGCTCTGTGAGTGTAGAAACCAATACTGACAGCATTAGGATAACACGCACATAATGTCTACAGAAGTCTGCATTAAGGCCTCACATTTTAATCATTTCATGTTATTATTCAGAAAAACAAGTGGTGAAAGTTGTCTTAATAAAATTTGTTTAGAGACTTAATGCACATACACACAAACAAAAAGCAGACCCCTCGTCCATTGGTTTGCATGACTCCAACAAGAACCAAATATCAATAGAGTGGAGTTCTGAATCAAAATAATGCAAGTATTGCCACACATGGCTTTGCTTGAAAGCACATATCATCTTCTCTTATCCAACACCTCGATGACGCACATCCACAGTGGACTCAATTGTAACTGCAAGATTTGGTGAGAGAACATTTTCGATATTCAAGTAGCGTTTTTAATATTCAACAAGCTGGTTAGTCGATTACTCATGCACAAGCCTAATTCAAAGTCCCTATTTACTCTTGTGCTCATTTTGCTGTCTTGCGATTTGATTGGCTGTTGCTCATTAATGCTGGCAACTGTCCCACTTTAGCCAGGATTCCCGTATTTTGACTGAAATGAAGATGTACTTCACAGACATTGTGTCCTGTATTGAAGCACCAAAATGCTCAAGGGGACCCCTCAGTCACCATCAGTCTAGTTTTGTATCTTGAATGGGCAACAGCCTTCAGTTTGGTAGGCTAGACTTGGTTTATTAAGTTAAATGGTTTAGTTGGCTGCTAATGCTTTGGGAAGAAACTGAATAACAGCAACATTTTAAATTAAGTAATTTATTTTTAGTGGCTAGTTCATTGCAAGCACGTCTCCATCATAATATCTTTGCTTGTGTTCTACAGAGGAAAGGCATAATAAGGGTGAGTAAATTATGAGACAATTATCATTTTTGGATGAACTATTCCTTTAATGCTAAAGATGAACCAATGAAAATAAATATTTTATTTTAAAGTGCATAGTCATAAAATGCCATAGCATTGCATAGGTCGTTGTTTTATAGTAGAGAGAAGCTTTGTGCCTCATACCACAAATGAAGACTTTGTCTTTTCGAAGCATTTGTCTGTCTTCTGTCATTGCTGCCAAGCTCTGGCGAGCTCTTGTGGAACATATTGCATGGATATGCCCCAAATTAACGCCTGTGGGAGATGAATTCTCATAGGTCCAGATGGAGATGCTTTAGGCCTCTGTAGCAGTTCTTTTATACCCTCCTTGGGCAAAGCCTATGACCCAGGCCATACCCCTCTGGTGCGCCTTCCCTGAGGACAGAGTACAATACAGTATTTAGTGCCAATGTAATGGAGAGTGCGTGAAGTTAGTATGGTCCACAAAAGGCATCTAGGCAGCCTTGGCCTGATCGCACGGGTGCAGCATATTAGCCCAGCATCCCACTAGCCATTTACTTTTTCAGCCGTTAGTGTCATTTACATGAGAAAGTGATGGAGTGTGTCGTTGTGTTTGGCTGCATCTTTGGTTATTAGGCATTAACAACCTCAGCGACTACTATTTAGAGTTAATGGTCTTACCCACTCAAAGAGAACTTCCAACTAGGATCGGCAAATATAGTTTAAAAATAATCTTGTATCTTGTTATATTTCAGCCTTTTTGACAACATTTGATAGCTATCTCAATAATTATGTATCTGATCTTATATGAACTGTATATATGCTCTGAAAGGACTTTTAAGGAATAGTTTACCCAAACATTGATTGACATGATTTGATTTGAAAGTAAATATCAACTTATATTTCAGTCTTTTCAGTGATCTTATGTCTTCAGAAGACTGATAGGGGTGCACAATATATCGATAGCCAATAACTGGGAAAATTCAAATATTATCGGGCCAAAATTGGAATTACCAGTGATATTTTCTATATTTTATTTGCTTGCGGCAGAGAATCTCTGACTGCCTGTGACTGCTTTCTTTGTTAGGCAGTCTCAAGTGTCAGTGCATGTCCTGTCACTCTGTGAGGATCATTTCAACATCAATGCACTGTTTCGATGTTTTGGGGCTCATTTTAAATCGGGATCATCTGCTGTAAGTAATGATATGCATTAAACATATTCAGTTTATGATTAAGTAATAAGGACTAGGAGATGTCGTGTTGTGCACTATTTTCTAGGGAAGCACCGGTATGGAGTTTGCCGATGCGATAACCGCTAATTTTACTATTTGAAATCTGTATCTGAAACGGCTGGCTAATTAATTAATTAATTAATTAATTAGTAAAAATATAACTGACTTGAAACCAAATATGTGGTTTGACTTTACAGACTTACCAACCCTTAACTGCTACTATTGGAGGTTTGGCGGATGTAATGTAATGTAAACCACTTCTTGTCAAAAAGACGTTTTTTACTGAGGGTTTAAGGTGTTTTTAAAAAAAAAATGTATGGAGCTTGACAGCCTGGAGTCACTATTCACTTTTGTTACATGGCAAAAAGATGTGTAAGGATTTTAAAAAATAAGAATTTTGTGTTCAACGAAGAATGGGTTTGGAATGACTTAAGGGCGAGTAAACAAAAAAGAACATAATTTGTATGAATTATTCCTTTTAAAGGGTGAATATTATTTTTTTTCTTCTTTCCAATCTGAGGAACCATCATTTCAACCAAACAGCCATTGTTTCCCAGAAAATTCCTAATGTTTACAGTTAAATAGATGGTTAGTTTAGACACGCTCTTATTCTGACATTTGGAGTGACCTCTAACCTTGTGGTAGACGACTTCTCTTACAGAGAGCAATCTTGGTGAAAATTGTTGCAGAATATTTAAATAGTAATACATAAATGCTAACACACGGAAATGTGTCTCTTTCATACACGTGCCTCAACTTTTCTTTGTGAAAACAGTGAGAGCAGGGCTATAAATGTTTGCTTATTCTGTGGCAAACTCTGCCTGCAGTTGGCACGGTTTCACTCGAGATTTGTATGTTTGAGTGAGTGTGTGTGTTCGTATCAGAACAGAACAGTACCGTACAAGCCCTCTTTCTTTAGATTGTACAGCTGTGTAGCCTGTGTCTCGTCATCTGTTAGAACAGAGCGCCTTTGGAAAGAAGCTCCGGAACATTGTGAATGCAATCAGATACATTCAAGAACACAGAGACGGAACAGCCCAATCTGATAAACACTTCAGATACAAGAACGCTCAAGTTGTAAATGTTAAAACCTGCTATGTTTGAGCTTGTACGGCAAAATAAATAAATAAAATAATCGACCCATTTTGTATTCTGTCTATAAAGTTGTCCTAGTCTGACAGCACATAGGACAGTATGCGCTATCTTTCTAGAGAACTGTCCAGTGATGGATGGATAAAAAAAATCAGTATTTTATAAGACAGTATTTTTAAGTCAACATGAAATTAAAATTTAACCTATTTACTTTAAAGGAATAGTTATTTCTAGACTTTCTAGTTTTTCTTGTGAATCAAGTGATTTTTGTGTGGTGCTTGGACTGCTCATTAATATATTTTGAAACCAGTCATTCAGGATGCCCCTATGTAGGCAGTAGACAGCAGGACAGCACACTAGGGTTTGGAATAGAGCATTTTTTAATTCACCCCTGCAATGTCAGATGTAACTTTGTAAGTTCAAGCCACCCATCTCATTTGTAAACTTGGGACTTTTAAGACACACCTTTAGAATGTAGCTTAATTTCTCTAGTGTCCTCATATATCAGGCGAGCAGACGACATAGACATGCCTAAATTCAACACATGGCCTTTGAAGTTAAATGTTTAGTCTACCAGCAGTATGTGTGTGTGTCAAGGTATGTGAGGATGAGATAGCGATCACCCCCCCACCCCCCACCCCCCAACCTCCATGCACGTACGGTCAATGTATTTCCTCGTGTGTCCCACAGGAGACCTTGTGTCCTGTGCGTGACCTCTATACCGAGACACACACACACACACACACACACACACACACACACACACACACACACTTCTGAAGAGCAGTCAATGACCCCAGAGTCTAGACGCTGTTAGTGCTACCGTAAGAGCCATTGATTGGTTTGAAGCTGACACTTCAAACATTATTGAGAGAGAGTTACTGACGGAGCAGAGGCATATGGAAACTCCCCCCAGGCATTAATGTCATGGCTTTTTTGCTTACCGCACCTACACTTATGATACACACACGTGCATCCATTTCCATGTCTATAGGGACCTATAGGGACTCATTCCACTATGGAGTGCTGTGGTCTAGTCAGACCGGTCCATTGTAAAACACTGCAATGCCGATTTCTTTACATCTAGATTGCATATGATAATTACAACATTTTTTTGTATGTTTAGTATTAGCTTAGTTCTGATTCGCTGGCATTCATATGGCCATGCCCAAACATCCTGTTCATCTTGGGAATGTTTGGAAGGACATCAGTGATCATTTTCACTGTTTTTTTTTTTTATTTATTTTAGTCATCATTTTTGTCTTTTGACAAAAATTTCCTTTAAAATTTGGCAATATTTCGTCTTGTCGCATTCATTAATTTTAGTCAAATTGACACTAAGTTTAGTCAACAAAAATAATATTTAGTTAACGATAATGTGCAAAATTACAAAGTTTGGTCTGTTACAGTTTGATGTATGTTTAACCAAATATTCTAATATTTTGAGGAATATATTGCTCAACTGCTTACAATTATGTAAACACGTATCAAATATATTAATATGTTTCATATGTTGTTTAAGATTAAACAACATGAAAAACTCATGAAAACCCTCTGTCAACAAAATGTTAAATATTAAATCAAATATAAATAAAAAAATATTTAGTGCATTGGTAATAGCTTACAGTATTATTTTTGTCTAGTCATATTTTCATCAACAGAATGTTTTAATGAAAACTGCGTTTAATTATCATGATGCGTCTTTTTCATCTCGTCTTTAACATGGTGATAACTTGGTAACCAAGCTTTCCACAGTATAAAGATAGAAATGCACTAAAATATCACCAATTCAAGTAACATTAAATGTTTACCAAAGTTTAAATGCGAGTTTGATTAATTGAAAGAACTAGTCTCCACATATGTTGCATTTTCATTGCAATGGGCATTACATCTCTTAAACTCTCATCTACCACAATATTAATCTGCCGGTAGACTGTGGCTATCTGCTTTTTAAACAGCAATCCTTCGTGATTCATGTCAGGGCGGCAATGCCAGCGTCAAGCGGCACTTTGAACTCCACACAAGTGCTTGCAGTCTCATTCTGCATTTTGGTGATAGTTAAGACTTGATGTGCTTCTATAGTAATTATAGTGTGATTTACATTGAAAAATACTTGATTTTTGTCACAAGTCCCATTTGTTATGCTGCATACTATATTAAAAATATTAGGCAGTATACAGTATATACTTTGCAGTATGTAAGCAATACTAGTAGTATTCCATTCTGAACATTTCCCTTGACTTTATTGAGGTTTACCACCACTGCATCTCTCTTCTCTCTCTCTCTGCGCTTGTCATCCTCACACCTCTCTTTCTCTCTTTTCTTATATCGCCTCTTTTGTTTTGTTATAGTCTGTCACCCCGGTACCTAATGAGACGTTAACATGCTTGTGCCTTTCCATGCATTCTCTCCATTTTTCTCTCTCGTCTTCTCGCGGCTCCTAAAGATAGACATTCAGTCAACACCTGAGGGCCACGGGAAGCAGGGGCGGTTCTAGACGATTTTGACTGGGGGGGGCAGGGTGGGCCCGTGTGTGCTTGTAAAGGGGGCAAATGTATTATACCTTAAATGTCCCCTGTACACGTATAAAACATAAGTTGCTGTTTTAATATATAAACAAATAGGCTCATGACAAATGTTTCAATTAGTCAATACACCCTAACATTCTGGTTTTACCCACAAATTTTAAGCTATGCTGCCATGCTGTTCTTCAGAATGACTAATGCAGCAACATTCTTGGGCAAAATTAATGATAGGCTACATCAAGATTTTAGGTTAGAATTTAATCAGTAGGCTATAATCAGCAGGTACAGGTCTTGTAAAATGGTCACCATTTCCTTTAAGTGTCTTTTTAAGATTTGTTAAGCACATTTTAAAATTCACTAGTTCATTTTAAATGGTCCAGTGTAACAAGTGATTTTTTAAATCTATCTATCTCAATTACTGTGAGATTAAAATGGTTGTGTGCATCGTTATATGTGAACAATAAGATGGCTTTAATGTGTTTTTTAAATCATTATTATGTCTGTCAGTGTCTATGTGCATTCCGTATTGAGCACGCTTGACACGCATGCCTCTTATTAGAGATTGCTGTTGCTAATAATACGTTCAATTCTGCGTTATTGAGCACAAGTGTTCCTCTCCCTTGTGATTGGTGCGCCTTAAGTGTTTGATTGATAAATGGTGTGCATAAAGAGGATGTCGTGTTTGTTATCTTCCCTGTAAACTATTTAGTGCTTATCTTGCATTTAATTTGCAAGAGAAGCAACAGGATCAACTCTGAAGCTTTGTTGTCTCTCTCGGTTAGTCGCGTGTTTGCTTTTTATTCTTGCTGCTGAACCCAACAGTACCAATATGAATCTGCATATATTATTAGGTTGAAGTGGTGATCTTAGTATATAAAAGCCTTTCTCACTGAAGGTAAGGCATTTATTTGAGCTTTAGTGTGGAATTTTATGTTTTTAAGTGTATTCATAATTAATTTGCCATTGCAGGTGCAGTGTGGACCTGTATAATGCTAGCTGCGGTTTCTTAACGGTTTCTTTACATCTGTTTCTGTATGATGTTTCATCAGTCACTTCATTGTTTGTTGTGTCAAACATTTGACACTACATTTGTCTCTTTTCTGCATTGTACAGTGCAAAATACTAAATTAAAGAAAATACTTCATTATAAATGATACAAGTGTGTACTGTATATTGTTCCAGAAATTAAAACCCGACAGATACACATACAAAAAAATATTTGATAATGAATGCTTGCCAAATCAGAGCAATCTGTAATGCATTCAGGTGCATTCAATAAAGCAGAAAATCAGATCCAGATTTGGTTTCATGGTAATAATGTGGGAAATTGTGCTAGAAAAGTAACTTAACTTTTACACATTTACACCAGCATGTGTACTCCACATTAAGCAGAACTGAAACTGGAGCTAGCAGGTCCAAAGATGAATTTCTACCTTATCTCCAGAAGTTGTTGGCTCGTTATTTTTTGACATTCGGTTTTTCCTACTAGCACTCTCTGGAGCCGACAATTTTACAACAATATCATTAGCACAATTAGGCTAAAGAATATATGACTACATCATACAGGCATATAACATTGAACTCTGTCAGCGCTTGTAGCTGGATAAATATTCCTAATAATGCTCCGATATGCTTTCATTGACTAGCGCTTGTAAGGGACCGTCAGAAAACTCTACCCACAGCACTAAAACGTTGGAGGTGACCAAAGTATTAATTCAATTAAAGTGTAAGTTATACATACAATGAACAAACTTTAGAATGTGTAAAGGTGTTTTTTTTTAATTTTTTATAAATGTTTAAGACTGAGCATGCAAGGCAGTTGTATTGAACACTTAGACACCAGTGATGTTTTAGCACAGTGTGGACTTTTTAGACCATCTCTTATGAACCACAAGGAAATATTTGATAATTATCTTTATGCAGTCATAATGTATTGATATTTTGTTTAAATCTAATATGTTTGGTCTTTATTATGATGTGTGGTTACTGAACTTTCAGTGGGATGGAAAATAAGAATACCACTCTTACTATTCTACCACTCTGATTTAGGGTGGCAGACCTATTGACATGGGGACCTGGCAGCCCGCCCCCCCTCATTTTCTGTCTAGACAATTTTTTTAGCACAAATCTCTCCCACTATTGTTGTTGTTGTTGTTTTTTCATACAGGCTGGTTTTACCTCAACTAGCTGTTCTGATGTATAATTACAGGTATAGTTCTCCTAAAAATGTAAATCATTATCCACTGCCATTTTATTTAAAAGTAGGACATGTATATTCTTTAAAACATCTCTTTTTGTGTTCCACAGAGGAAAGAAGGTCAAATGGGTTTGCAACACCATGAGGGTCAGAAAATTATTTTAATTTTTGTTTGAACTATGCCTTTAAGACAGAAACTCTCGAATAACCCTGTCAGCAAAACGTATAAGGTCAATTAGAAAGGACGAAATGAAGCTCAAGTCTGCACTCCTCCAGCCAATAACACCAACCAATGAGCTGTGGAAATTTCTGCTGCAGATATATTAGACTCCGTTCAGACACTTTGTATTGACGGTGTTCTTTTTTAAAAAGCTGTCCCCTTGATGCGAGTACACTGATACAGTCTACGACAAGGTATCAAGACTAAACGGCTGCATTAGCATTTATCAGAGAAAGTATCTGATTCTGCTTGTGATATAGTAATCTCACTCTCATATTGAGCTTTAGTCCTCTACAGTCATAATAAATTATATTTCAGTGGACTGGATTTTTTTTCTTGCAGGATGAGAGAGATTTTGTCCCTGTACAGGCCTCTCAACCTTTGATAACACCAAAAAGTACCATAAAGTGCAATGGAATTACCACTGGTTTTTGGACATGGGACCAGGGGTGGAAAGAGTACTGAAAAATAATACTCAAGTAAAAGTACTGTTACTTCTTAAAAGATTTAGTCTGAGTAGAGTAAAAGTACCTGTCCTAAAAACTACTCAAGTAAGAGTAAAAGAGTAGCTCATTTACAAGTACTTGTGAGTATTGAGTACTGATTATGCCACTTTATAATAAAAACTTTATGCTGCAATTTAAAAATGTAGCACACATACCAAAATTTAAATTCCCTTTCATGGCTGTTTGCCAGAAAGAATAAAAAAAATAGTTGTTTTATAGGTTTTTGTGACTGCCAACTTTTAAAATGCATCACTTATCTATGATACTGTAAACACTACATGAATCTGATTTAAAAATAAAAAGGCGACATGATTACAGAAATGAAATTTTTATTTTCAATATAATGTATTGAAAATTACATTAAAATCAGTTTATGTATAGGGTCTAAATTTCCCATAATGCCAAATGAGAGAGTTATTGTTGCGCATAAAACGCTTTCAAAACAATGCAATGAATGTAAAAAAAAACAGGGTCACTTGGCACAATAGAGGCGGTAGAGCAGTTGGTACAGGGGCCACATCAGGCTTTAAAGGGATAGTTCACACAATTTTAATTCTCTCATTATTTAGTCACTCTCATACCATCCCTGATGTGTATTACTTTCTTTCTTCTGCAGAACACAAGTTAAGATTTTTAGAAGAATATTTCAGCTCTTTTGGTCCATACAATGCAAGTGAATGGGTGCCAACGTTTTGAAGCTCCAAAAATCATGTAAATCAGCTTAAAAGTAGTCTAATCCATGTGACTCCAGTGGTTAAATCCATGACTTCAGAAGCCATATGATAGATGTGGTGAGAAACAGATCAATATTTAATTCCTTTTTTACTATTAATTCTCCTCCCTGCTCAGTCAATCTCCATGTGGCAGGGCGGAGGGCAGGGCCGGGTCATGATCCTACACACCCGGTCCCGTATTAGGCTAATCAAGCCTCCGAGAGGGATAAAGGTCAACTGCAGAGGATCGTGCGGGAGAGAGAGATCATTTACGGACATATGTGTGTGTTTGTCTTTTGTTTAAGTTGTTAATTAAAATATTATTTACATTGTCAAGCCGGTTCTCTCCGCCTCCTTTCCCTTGAACGACGTTACACTCCACATTAACTTTCACTTTCTTCTTTTTGTTTTTGGTGATTCACATTCTTCATGCATATTGCCATCTACTGGTCAGGGAGTAAATAATAATAATATCTAAAAATAATATCTATCTGTTTCTCACCCACACCTGTCATATCAATTCTGAAGTCATGGATTAAACCACTGGAGTTGTATGTCTTACTTTTATGCTGCTTTTATGTGCTTTTTGGAGTGTCAAAATGTTGGCATCCATTCACTTGTATTGTATGAACCTAAAGAGCTGAAATATTCTGCATCATCAGGGGTCGGAATTATAAAAAACGAACTATGTTATTACAAATATTATTATTAAATGTATTTTATTACATTAATACTATTAAAGCTACTCAAGTTATTCATCCAAAAGTAGTGAGTGGTTTTCTCATTACCTTGTTATTGTTGTTGGATTAATAGCCTTTATATGATATATAGACTACTAGACAGAGCTCAGTTCGGTTACATGTACACTTCAAGTCCAACATTTGATATGTCCAACAACATACGTTCACTTTAGACCAAACCGACTGCATTTACATTAATGCTTCATCAAGACGGCACTGGCGGAATTATAAAGTGTATTTGATCATTTAGGTATGTACCCACATTAGCACTCAAACATTAACTACCTGTCAATCAAACAGCACGCAGCTACAGACAGGAAATAAAAAGTAAATCTTTTATATTTTATCTAGATCAACCAACCAGTGGTGCTATCGCGACTGATGTAATGTCCACCCCTGTTTCTAGATGTAGAACATAGGCTAAGTATAGGAAATTACTCAAAAGTTTATCATCGATATCGTGGACATCTCTCTTTTTATTTTCTGATAAACATCAAGATTGTTTTATCGCCCAGCCCTATTGATAACATGCATTAATCTCTCACATCAACCCAATAATATCAGTGATGGATAGATAAATTACAGGTTATGTCATAGACACAGAATCTAGTAAGCAGACATATGAAATATACTTCGATATGTTTCTCCAAAATCTACATCTACATATTTCCATTTACATTTATGCATTTGGCAGATGCTTTTATCCAAAGCGACTTACAGGGACAATTCCCCCGGAGCAACCAGGACACAATGGTGGTGGCTGTTGGCATCGAACCAGCAACCTTCTGATTACCAGTTATGTGCTTTAGCCCACTACGCCACCACAACTTCATACATATGTATACTTATTCCAAAGTGAATAGCTTGCATGGTAGCTCATCTCATAGACTGTTGAACTCTTTGAACTTTGAGGATGAGGACCCAGGTTCAAAATCAGCCAAGAATTTAATCTGACACGTGACACGACAGACTCTGTCGTGTCACGTGTCAGATTGAATTCTTGACGCAACACGAAATGATGTGATTGCTTCAGAAAATGAGCTTTTCATTTCGCTTCTGTGTTTTAAAACAGTCGTTTAATGTTAGGTGTTGGTTAATGGTAAGGATGTCTGTTTTGTTAAACTCTCATCTCTCTTTTCGACACTATTAGTTAAGGTTAGAGTAAAGTTTTAGGTTAGTGAGGTACGTTTTACTTATTAAAACTCCATCTAAAATTCATCTGATTACAACCTCATTTTGCTCGGTTTTGACGCCCCCTGCTGGACATTTCACTTGAAAAGCGCAGCCAAACGTGTTATGAAGCACATCATTTCCGTGTTGCAAAATTTTTGCAACGCTCACGTAAATTTCATGAGACCAGACTAGACAGTTTGTACATCTTGAATCACTCTCGTTGCTACAGCAGTAAGGGTTAGAATATTGTTTTTACAGTTCAATTTAAACCATGTAATGTTGCCACTTCTAATAAAGTTACCAGTCAGTTGGCATCTTATTCGCCACGGCCAAATTATACTATATTTGACCCTGCCGATAAGTAATCTAGAGAGCTGAGTGGCCGATGACTGATATAATAAACACCAAATTATATGAACAATTATTTATTTATTTATTTTACACTTTATTAACTCAAAATTCTACAAAAACATAGAAAAACAGAAAATGTTTATTGGTATATTACTGTTGTGTCTGTGTTTGCACGGTCTATATTTGTGCCTTACAATACATAACATTTATTGAAGTACCATGGTATTAACAGCGCTTTACCATGGCACCATCAAAGTACTTTTTTCACTAAAGGAAAAGGCCCCTGTCACAACCTCACCCACACAGCTACATTTTCTTTTCATTCTTTGCTTTTTCATTCCTATTTTTTGTCGTATCTTCTTGTCAGGAACACAGCAGAGATTAAAACTGTTCCGCTGGCTTTTCTGTTCCCCCGCAAGCTCTGTCTCACCAGCCAATTGAGAACGATGCAGACAGATAACGATGCCGCTGAGAGACGGAAGGGGGGAATGGACTTCCTCCCACATTTTTTATTTCCATATTTTATTGTGTTGTAAGTGAAATAAAAGAGATAATGATGCTGTTTACCTTCGTCATGCTCCACTAAAATCAAGTGTTATGATTCCCCCTGTGCCAGCCTACCCCCACCCCCAACACCCCCTCACCCCCATGTGTGTGTCTGGCTGGCAAGCATTTGTCTGAGGGGACACTGTGAACATGGCAGGGGTGTGTGGGGGTATTTTTTTGTGTGTGGGGGGCATCTCTCTTTGTGTTTAAAAGACAGAGATGGCATAAGGGGGCTGTTGTCTTGTTAAATCAATCATGAGCCTCGCACACGAGACTGGCACCACAAAGACACTCTCAGACTGGCACCATTCAGCTCTGGACCCATGTGCACACACACAGAGAAAATAATTAGACACAGAAACCACTGTTGATAAACACATTACAATTGTAAGGCACAAATATAGACCGTGCACACACAGACACAACCGTTCTGGGCCTGTCAGCTTCATTCATGCTATAGACATGCAAACACTTATCATGACCAATGCTTTTATGCGTTGTGTAATTCTGTGTTTTGTTTGGAAAAGTTTTGTTTGGCTTTTGTGCCTTTGTGTAGATAATAAGATTATTATCATCATGGGCGGGGCTACCCAGTGCGTCACCACAGAAGTAGAAACCTTGCAACCGTCAAAATGTCCTGTCTCTTTTCACGGTCATTGAATGAATCCAGGTAAATCTGAGTTTTTTTACTTACCAGCTGTCATTCAGTGTCTATAGGGTCATTTCATGTCAGCTCAATCAGAGGTTTTTCATTTAGTTTTTAATCATTTTTTAAAAACGTAATTGATGAAGATAGCCAAGATAAGAAGTTTACATGGATTCATGTTTTCTGAGCAATCCATTATTTTGTAGAGTAGGATCAAAATGAACATTTTGTTGATAAAGGTATGTGCATGATGAGTTTTGATTGGCCAGAGCACTTCAGGACAAATAAGTATACCGGTTTTAAAACTATTTTATTTTTTTGATAATTTGTTGTTTTCTGTCTCTTATTATTTTTTTTATATTATGGTATAATTTCATTTTGTATCTTATTTCCATTGTGCTGTGGCTTTGCCATTGGGTTTTGGCTTAATTTCATGTGTTGTGGCATATTTCCATTGTGTTTTCAGATTGTATTTGCAATATCTATTTGTGTGTTTGCTTCCCTTGGCTACCATTTAGGTCATTTACTAAGTCAATTGACTTGTTGCATTATATGTCCAAAAATGGGACAAATTACTCATCTTTTTAAATTCTGGTTCTGAATAAACGCTCCTTCTTGTGTCTTAATTTTTAGGGCCCAATATGATTAAATCCCAGAGATATGTGGCTTTTAATGTGGCTTCTTTCGCTAATTGTTATATTTTATAAATCAATGATCAAAAAAACAAATGTGGGTTGCATGGTATGAAGCTAGTTTTTCTACAAATTAAAGTACAAATAATGTTGAAAACTAGGAATGTAACCTTTTTTTTATTCACATAAAACAACAATGTAATAATTTAGATAAAGTCCAAAAATACACTTTTATAAAGAAAAAGCGACATATAGCTTTTCAGGTAGTGCTATACCTATATCTAGTTTCTGGATTTCAGATATGTACATCTGCAAAGTTTGTTGAGAACCAGAATCGTAAAGGATATTAAACTATTGTAATACTTCTAAAGTTAAATGCACAGCAACTTTGGAAAAAAAACAACACAAAAAATATTTTATTCCCTATTTCTTTTGGACTAAACAAATTTTAGATATAGACCTACCTATCTCTGTGTAAAAAAACAAAAATGATGCTGAAATCTTTCTAAGGTTATTTTATTTGGCCTGTAGTTTTGCTCCAAAATCATAGATGAAAATAGTAATTGTGACCCTCCTCTACAAAATAATGAATTACTCAGTAAATATGAATCTATGGCATTTGATATTTTTGCTCTTATCATCATTTCTGTTTATTTTTAATTCATTTTGGTAACAAAATTGAAACATTTCAGCCAGGGAAATTTCTAAAATTTGGTTGATTGGCATAGTAACCCAATAGAAAGATATCCACGAGCAAACTGCATACCCTGCTTTGTTTTCTGAGTTATGACAGTGAACAAATCTGTACTTGTTACTTTGGGATGGACAGAAATTCTGGTCTACTAAATTAAACAACAAACCAAATGCTGCCAATTTTTTGGGTTTTCTATACAACTAATTGTGGGCCGAGACTGCTGCATCATAATTTGTTTTTCCCATTAGGATTTTATTTCCACACTGTACTGTTATTGTGGTAGTATTCATTTTAGATAAACCCGCCACCAAAATGCCACATAAAAACAAAACAACTGTTGTTGGCCACTTTACGTGTCAGTCTGGCGGTTGCTTATGTCTAAGTGGGTGTTTCTTGGCCAGAAATGCTGCAAAGTGGGTCAGACTTTATGCCGATAGGCAAAAGTCTGGATGACTTGTTTGCCTGAGGCCAGACCCACTACAGCCAGTGCCGCCCTCCTGAGCTTTTAGCCTGTTTTAAGTTTGTGTGTGTATGTGTGTGTGCGCCAGGGGAGGTTTAATAGAGCTATGACTCATCTAATGGAGAAGGCAAAATGCTTGTGTCACACTAGGAGCATGGCGGGACTGTAATGAGAACAACAGGTGTGTATGTGGTCTGTTCTGTCCAGGATGTGTATATGGTTTAATCCAGACAAATAAATGTTACAAAATGATGGCTCGAGAGTAAGGATGTGCAAAACTATATTTTTAACTAGAGTTGATGGTGGTCAGTCTGAACAACTAGCCAAGTATTCTGTCTTAAGGAAGCTCTGTATTATTAGGCAGTTTTGGGTTCACTTGATCCTAATGGGCTTGTTAATAAGAATCAAATCGGAAACCTGTATCAATACTTAGCTCTAATAGCTACATACTTGAATAACAACACATCCACAGAATTTTGATGGTAACTTTATTGTTACCACCACAGAAACGCAAGAATGCACGTTAAGCATGTTCAATCAGACTGTGTTGGAAATGCATTGGCTAAGTGCTTGCATCTGTGTACGTGTACTTGAGTAAAATATGTTTCTGGTCTTAGGGAGCATTTATGTAAGATGTGTTCTTCCATTCAAAAACAGCTAGATGGAGCACAACAAAATTGAACAATGCAAGGACCTTGAAATGCTTTTTTTAAACTATTTTACATTTTTACTTGCCATCTAAAAAAAAATTAAAAATAAAAATGTACATGTGGTGAGAAACTTAAAAAAAACAGGTGAGATGCAATACAATGGCCAAAGAAGTCCGTTTTAATGTGTAAAAGCTGTTCTTTAAAGGGGAAGAATTTAAAGTACAACTTCTCTGAGAGTGATTTACAGTGTAAAATTGTCTAAGAGCTAAAACACAGCACACAGTTAGCATGCTAATTAAAGCACCACCACTAAAACTATGAAAGCCAATACGTTTATATTAGAAGAAATCTTGATAAATTTGTTGACCTCATTAATCAACTAATTGATGGGAAAACTTATCGGCCATTGTGACCCATCCCGATTGGAGAGTAGGTGTATGCTCTGTAAATAGCAAGTATGTATGTATGTCTGTGTGTTTTTGAGCAGTGTTTAGGTGCTAGAATATGCCTGAGAGAATGAAATCTATGTTTGGCACATCCGGGCTGATTCACGGCTCCTTATAATAAAGAACAAGGTAATGAAAGAGAAGAGAGAAGGCAATCTTTCACAGGAGAGTGAAACACAACAATGATGGGTTTTTGGGATCTTATGTAAGATAAAAGATTATTACGTGGCTACTCCCACGCCAAATGCACCAACTATCCCAAATAATGGAGAAACAGGATGAATGCTTAGATACTGGTGCCAAGCATGTGAATGTACGTGCCTGATGAAACGGAAAACCTCTGTGGTCCTTATCTAGCTTATACACTTTTTTTAGTTCACGTTTGGGGTCTGGCATTATAAAAACCCAAAGAAAAATCCAGAAAGGAACCCATGGCTTGAAATTGATAATTCTCTTCGGGGATATGTTGTAGTAATCGAGACGGAATCAGTCTTGGACTCTTTTAATGCTCTTGGTCTTGTCATGGACTCTGGAGCATTTGGACTCAAACTCAAACATGTGGAATCTGACTATTCCCCGAGACCAGTCGAGTCTCTTCATAAAAAAAACATGAGTGCTTCGACTTATCTGAAAAACATTTCTCTGACTAACAATATCCAATCTGAGTGTCACTCATTTCTGTTGGCTGTGGAGAATCAGAATTAGTAATACCCGATTCATGAATGAATCATTCTTTTGAATCCGATTCGTTTGGACTGTTATCTCACGAAATAATTGGCACTGGTTTCTCACTCGGTAAAACAGTATCGGGATATTTAAGAACACTGAGAACAAACAGCACGCTGGATGAAGTGGATATTTACCTACAATAGGGTTGCTCTGATACCAACATTTTGGCTTCGGAACGATACTAAATCAGTACTATAATCAACAAATAAAAAGCCTCAGATTTTTGATGAAATTACACAGAAAATAACTGCATAAAAGTACTGCATAAAGTCTCACAAAAACAAATGATGCATTTTCTGTTAACATTTTTCTGGCTTCCATATTAAATGTTTACAAAAAATTGCAATTTTATTTTTGGCAAAATAAAATTCTGCACAACAGAGCTTCACATTATGGATGAAAACATTAATGGAAAAAAAAGTATGATTACCTGTGGCACAAGGCTGCTGTGGCTGAATCACAACATTTTGATAATAATACACTTGCGTTTGTGTTATTTCTTACAGATTATAATAATAATAATAACAGCAGCGATAATAATAATAATAATAATAATAATTATTATTATTATAATACAACCATTTAATATTATATAATTGTTATTTATTACATTTTTATACAGTGTATATAGTATATTTTTCATCCAGTTTAATAGAGCGTTTATTTTAGCAGGACATTTATTTTGACAGACCTTTGAGCTTTACTGTTTTTGACAGGATAGTTATATCAAGTTTCCCATTAATGCTGGGATACTCCAGTCTCTCGAGCCGAAATCACCGAGCTGCACCAGAGGAGTTCATTTAAGTATTAACAGCCGTTTATACTATAAACACACTGCATGAAAATTAAGCACCAGTAGTGAGTTTTGTGTGTGTGTGTGTATGTGTGTGTGTGTGAAGCAGATGGCAGCGCTGCAATTCTTATTCATTCTGTAGTGTGCAGCACATGTGATTGTATATTATTTAATTCAATTACGTCCTTCTGCTGTTTAATGATCACACTTGGCCATATCCAGATGTTTTTTTATTTTATTTTCATATTGTCATTGATTTAATCTCAAAACTGTCTCATCTCATATCATTTGGCTATTGACAGCATACTGTAATATGGGACCGAAACAAGATGATATCGTAACATTAAAATTTTTTTAGTATTGTGATTCTTCGTTAGTACCAGTAAACAGCGCAACCCTGAACCTACAATCATTTAAAACAAAAGCCTCCTTTTTTTGTGAGGTTCAGTGGGAAGAAATCTTATGTGAACTCTTTGGAATTAGCTGCTTTTTTGCATTTTTGGTCATAACATTTTATCTCATCTTCATTGAAGTCACAAGTATAGACAAACACACTGTGCAACTAACAACACACAAACAATTATAATCTTTCATTTCCTTATTGAACACATCCCATTAAACATTCACAGTGCTGTGGAAAAAGTAAATAAACCTTTTAATTAAATAACTTTGGCAGCAACAAACTTAAACAAGCATTTCAGGTAGCTGCAGATAAGACCTTCACAACGTTCAGAAGGAATTTTTGAACATTCTTCCTTACAGAACTGTTTCAGCTCAGCCATATTTTTAGGATGGCTGGTGTGAATGGCTCTGGTCATTCAATAGAATCTCTTTTGGGTTAAGGTCTGAGCTCTGACTGGGCCACACCGAGGTGGATTTTCTTTTTTAAAGTCATTCTGTAGTGGATTTACTTTGAAGTTTAGGATCATTGTCCTGCTGCATCATCACCCAACTTCTACTGAGCTTCAGATGGCACACAGCAACCCTGACATTTTCCTGTAGGATATCTTGATAAACTTGGGAATTCATTTATCTCTCGATGATGGCAAGCAGTCCAAGCAGCAAAGCAGCCCCAAATCATGATGCTCCCTCCACAGTACTTCACCGTTGGGATGATGTTTTCATGTTGGTATGTGGTGCTGCTGTGTGTTCTTCCAAAACAATTCATCCTTAGTTTCATCAGTCCACAAAACATTTTCCCAGTAGCGTTGTGGAGTGTCAAGGTGGTCTTTGGCAAACTTCAGACATGCATCAATGTTTTTGTTGGAAAGCAGCGGCTTCCTTCGTGTTGTCCTGCCATGGACACCATGTCTCTTTAATGTTTTTATTATATTAGACTCATGAACAGTGATGTTAACCTGTTTAGCTGTCACGCTAGAGTTCTTTTTACCTCATTGCGTATCCTATGGTGTGCTATTTAAGTCATCTTGACTGAATGGCCACTTCTAGAGAGAGTAGCCACAGTACTAAATCATCTCCATTTATAGATAGTTTGTCTAACTGTGGACAAATGAATATCTAAGCTTTTCGAAATAACTTTTTTCATATAACCATTTCCATCTTTATGCAAAGCAACAATTATTGATTGTAAGTCTTCTGAGATCTCTCTTTTTTTTGTTGCAATGTATGGTCCATGACAGCAGATGCTTTTTGCGAATAGCAAACTAAAAATGCTTGAGTGATTTTTATAAGCCAAAGTAGCTCTAGCCCACACCTCCAATCTCATTTCATTAATTGAATGCCAGATTTGCCAACTCCTCTTGCTTAACTCTCCTCTTAAGACTTTAACACTTGCTTTAGCTATTAGTTACATTAATGCTATACATACTTTTCACTCAATGTTATCAGAATTGAATGTTTTGGAAAAACTTCTTTGCATACCTCGAGATGAAATCCTGCAGGTGGAGAAATGCTTACTTAATTACAATGAATTAAATATATCTTAGTGCAACTGAAATTGTAAACACAAAGTAAAGGTTTAGATTCACGTATTGTGAATACAGTATGTTTAATTATTGTTTGGTTTTTAGGTCCATTACAGTAATGCTGTATTTTGTGTAGCAGAAAAGGTTGTTATTTTGCTAGCTGTGCTTGGGACACCAAAAGACAACTTGGGTTACATGAGACAACCCTCAATAGACTGCATCCTGAAAATTACCAAAATAAATTAATTAAACTTCATTCTCTGGGAAGTCATTGAATGATTTGCGCACTGGTTGTTGATGATGCCTGGTTACATAAGACAGCTGGTTACATAAAGTGTTAGAACTGTGTGAGGAGATTATCCTAAGTGTGGCCAGAGACAAATGTGTAATTAATATCAGGGTCATGAATTAGGGATTCTCAGTTGGTTTGCACCATGGGGGAACACGATGAAATTGGTAGGCAAATAAGTCCCTAAAAATTCTGGCAAGCTTCTTCCTGCCTAGTGACAGTGAAGGGCCTTAGCAACAGCACACTGGCCTTGCAGTAGTGGGTAGTGGGAACTCCTCTGTTCATTCTGTGCAGTCTGTGGAGATTTAAAACTAGGTTTTTATCTGATCAACACAGTTAGGCTCAGTCCTCAATGTTCTTAATCAGCTTCATTGTGTTGATGAGAGAGGCTGAACATTAAAGAAACAGTTTACCCAAAAATAAAAATTCTGTGGAACACAAAAGGTCCATTTTGTAAAAGTCTTTACAGGGATTATTTGCCATACTTTAAGTGAATAATGGCTGTGGTCTGTCAAGCTCGAAAAAAGGACAAAAAGCACAAAAAAAACACAGTAAATGTAATTGATATGACTTGTCAAGTCTTCTGAGGCGCTATCATCAATTTGTGCGATAAAACAAATGAAATTTAAGACATTATTTACTCTCAAATCAAAGTCATGTAATTCATAAAATGCTCATATCATATTAGCCGGCTGTGTCGGTAACATCAAACCTTATTGGACTTGCAATATGACTTATGGCACAAGACATGATGAGAACCACTGAGTTTTGACGTTATGGACGTAGCCGCTGTATTTGATTTCATACATCGCTTCAGAAGACTTTGAATATAGTTGATGAGTTGATTTACTTTTAATGCTGTTTTTTTTTTAAGCTTTACAGACTGGTATCACTATTCACTTACAGTATGGCAAATAAACCCTGTATAGACTTTTTTAAATGTGTTCTTTTGTTTTCTACAGAACAAATATAGCCCCATATCTCTTGTATTTGTCCAAATGCATCCTTAAAAATGAAGATGCAAAAAGGAATGTTTGATTTTAACCAGAATCCAAAAGGATATTAAGATATGCGACGTATTTTTTACTTTTTTCTTAGCAAAGAAAAGCATGGATGGTGTCTGATGAATACCATGTTATTGAATGATTACCATGTTTATGAGCATAGTTCTCCAAGCTACTTTTGAAAATACCCTGGTATTCATTGTAACATGGTACCATGTCCAGAAAACATTAACCTGGGACATTTGCAACATATGCAAAGAAATACCCATGGTACCAAAAGCAAAAATACTTTTAAGCACTTTTTTTAGTCCGTAGTCGCAACATACGATGATATATATACGTCGCCATTTGTTTTGGTAAGAAACATCTGCTTGGACAAAATACTAATTGCACAATAAACAGATCTTGATTTCCTTCTATGGCACTGTGCAAAGCAATGCTGTAGACTTCACATGCTTAGCTAGCAGTGCTGCATGTTGGGTGCCCACACCATGGCTCCAAGTCGACCAGAACGTCAATGGTCTGTGGGTGGAGGCTTTACCTTCACTGTATGTGTGTGTACTTGTGTTTGCCCGTCAGCCATACTGCCTTATCTGGCACGGTGCAAAGTTTTAGATCATTAATCAATGTCAAAAGAGCAGCATGCCCTCCGGCGTCTCTCGTCTCAATAGAGGGAGCTGCCGTGTGGCTGTGTCATAATGCAAATGTATGTGCTGCCATTGACGGACGAATACGAGGATTAGTCAGTGTATTATGTCAAAGCTGAGCTTCAAAATTCCTGTCTCGTTGAAACCTTTTGTTTATCATTCATTCATGACTGAAATGCATTTATTTCCCAGATAGCTCAAGTCTAAGTTGTGCTTTATTGGCCTAGTTTCGGGGAGCAAGTTGTGGTCGGTGCAATAGATGTACGGTCAGAGATATTCCTTTAACTATTGCCATTTTTGGCCCTGTGAATTTTAAGAAAATATACCTTCATAAAAATACTTTTCACTCCTACTAGTTCTCTCTCTTATTAGTAGACTTCAATTTGGTGATTTGTTAGTTTGCAGACTCTTTAATCCAAAGTGACTTTGAGTATTCAAGCATTTGATCAAATGCGATTTATCTAATCAGCTAATTTTGTGGCAGCAGTGTAATGTATAAAATCATGCAGATATGGGTCAGGAGCTTCAGTTAATATTCACATCAACCATCAAAATGGGGAAAAAGTGATCTCAGCTATTTTAAGCTCGGCATGATTGTTGGTGCCAGACAGGCTGGTTTGAATATTGAATATTTACATTTACATTTATGCATTTGGCAGACACTTTTATCCAAAGCGACTTACAGTGCACTTATTACAGGGACAATCCCCCCGGAGCAACCTGGAGTTAAGTGCCTTGCTCAAGGGCACAACAGTGGCATCTTGGTGGTGCTGGGGCTTGAACCCCTGACCTTCTGGTCAGTAATCCTGAGCCTCAACCACTGAGCCACCACTGATGATCTCCTGGGACTAACCTCAACTGTAGTGAGCAGAATAGCATCTCAGAATGCACAACATGTAGAACCTTGAGGCGGATGGGCTAAAACAGCAGAATACCACATTGGGCACTTTATTAGGACCATAGTGTTCCTAATAAATGGCTCATTAAATGTATATCTGCAACAGAGTCAGCCTCTCAACAAAAAGTTTTAGAAGTTTTAGAAAGTAGCAGGGACTCTTTGAGTGCATGGATGATGTCGATCGGTCCTTCGCATTACTCGATATCTGCTGCTGTTGTTGAATTGAGGCCCTATCTTTCATTTTCAGTTCATCACAGTGTGCAGCGGCAGGCTGGCTGATCTCCAGATAGAGATATTCGGTGCGTAGAATGCTGACACAAGGTGGAACTGTCCTCGGAAGCAGGAAAGGAGAGAGGGAGTGTCTTGGCTGCGTGCATGCTGGCTGATATCACAACTGTCAGTCCTCGGGACAAAAAGAGAACTTCACTCACAATTCATCCAAACTTCCTCCCACATCGTTATCTCTATACATTAAATCTACTGCTGTTTAAATTATATGTAGGCGTCCATTTTAAACATCCTCATCCTTGAGTTGAACACACTGCCTTAGACAATCTGTGTCCAGACTAGCAGTCTGCTAATATCTCGAGCTAGTGGGTTGTCGATTGGTCGTCCTTAAAAGAATAGTTAAAAATTATCAAACTCGCCCTCATGTCAGCATGTTCCAATCCCAAATTATTTTCTTTCTTCCATGAAACACAAAAGGAGGTGTTAGGCAGAATGTCTAAGCTGCTCTTTTCCATACAATTAAAGTTGATTATGATTAAGGGGTGTTCACACAGGACACTTTTAGGGCTTCAATACAATGCCTGTGCAGATCTATGCATTGTTGAACAAGTCAAGAGCCAGATGCTGTTTCCAGAGTTGCCCTACAAATACCCACGTTATTTGCTTTGTCTTCTGTCTACACACTTGTACTTTCTGCTAACAGTGTTTCATTTGCTCTTGTTGAGCGGGTCTCTGTTCTACTTGTTCTGTTTGATGTGGAGCTGATTTTACTTTCAGAGGTGTGCACGCCACCCCCAGTTATATTTATCTCCCAGACTCTCTGTGTTTCTTCATCTGAACAAATAAAAAAAGTTGTTTCTTCAGTGTAGGCTTCCATATGGCTCTCTTCCAAAATGAACCAGCCAAGGGGAACAGGAACCACGTGTTCAAATATAATCATGTTAGCCAATTGTTTTCCTACATAATTCTGCTTTTGCAGGGGGGATTTATAATGTATATGGGTGTTTCTTCAATTTTGGGCACTTTTAGCACTGTGGATTTCCAGAAAGTAAAGTTTTGTTTAAATCTTTTTCACACTCTTAATATGTTTGTTTGTTCATGCATAACAGGTGACTTTTCTTATTTTGCTTAAGTCGAAAAAATTCCAACACAATGTAATTTACAGCACGTCTCAAATTCTGTATTGTGTTTAATTAAGAATGTGTTTACACTTGGCAGGTTTGGTTCGATTAAAATTAACTCGCTATAACACGCATCGGGGAAGGCTTTCTTTTCCAACTCCTATTCTTTCAGGGGGAAAAGACTACCGCGGAGACCACATCCTGCCGGGGGGGGGGGCAAATATGTCACATGGGTTTCAGGCCACATGTGGAAGTGGTGCGGTGGTAGATCCTACCTAGTGACCAGGGGGCAGAGGTGACTGCCCAAGGGAGACGTGGGTCTGCCGGCAAGGGGACCGTACCGTGGAATATATACACAGGGGTATTAATCCGTGTTGGCCAAACCCTGTGGAGCACCTATTCCAGTACAGAGTAGTTAGTAGTTAGGAATTCCTCCACGTAATTCGCAGACCAGAGGGCAAGGGAGGAAAGACATTCAGGGAGCGCAAGCCTCGTGGTCTCTCCTGGGAGAAAGAGCGCACGTGATCACCTCAGTGGAGGGGAAGGTCGCTATGTGCAAGCAGAACACCCTGTCAGCCATTTCGCATTACCGAGTTCTACATGCTCAGAACTGAGAAAATACGGGATGAGACCGACTCAACCCTGAGATTGTAGAATCTCATAATGATTTTGGGTGTTGCCCAGCCCGCCGCTCTGCAGATGTCTACAAGGGAGGTGCCATTGGCCAGTGCCCACGAGAATGCCACACTGCTTGTAGAGTGGGTGAACACAGCCTGGGTCTGATAGGCCAGCCATGGCATTGATGACCCAGTGGGCAACCTCTGTTGGAGACAGCGCCCCTTTCCGCGGTCTGCCACAGCAAACAAAGAGCTGCTCAGAACATCTAAAAAAAGCACGCACTGGACACAGCAACGATAAGGCTGGGTCTGCCTCCTCCTGGGGCAGCTTCGCTTGCAGGTTCACTACCTCTGTGGGAGTCATAGGAACCTTGGGCACAGGTCTGGTCGAGGTCTTAGGATGATGTGAGCATCTGCTAGACTGGACTCCAGGCAAGTGTCGCTGACAGAGAACTCTTGCAGGTCTCCAACCTGCATGATGGAAGTGAGCGCAATCAGGAGGGCCGTATTCAAGGAGAGGGCTCTAAGCTCGACTGACTTTAACGGCTCGAAGGGGGGTCTCTGAAGGCACGGAAGGACCACAGAGTGATCCCATGAGGTGAACAGGCATGGCCTGGGAGGGTTCAGACTTTGGGTGCCTCTAAGGAACCTGATGATCAGGTCGTACTTCCCTAAAGATTCTCTCAGAGGAAAGAAAGGCGCGACCGCAACGTTGCCATGGTTATGTTCTAGCAATGAGATTAAGATTAAACTTTATTGTCATTGTGCAGTGTACACGTACAGAGCCAATGAAATGCAGTTGTTTTCGCATATCCCAACTAGCTGGGGTCAGAGTGCAGGGTGAGACATGAAACAGCGCCCCTGGAGCAGATGGGGTCAAGGGCCTTGCTCAAGGGCCCAATAGTGGTATCTTGGCAGTGCTGGGGCTTGAACCCCCAACCATTCAGTCAGTAACCCAGAGCCTTAACCGCTGAGCCACCACTTTCTGCCACCACTTAATGCGGCATAGGATCCAACAGCAATGTCACACTTGGTGACTGTTGTTGTTTATATTTCCCTCCTAGTCAGTGAGCCTGTCACACTTACCGATTAAAAGTGAAGGTGTCTTTGACTTTGACTTTTCTCAATGCTTCATTGTCACGCCTCATATTCGCAGCCAACTAAGCTGAAGCTTTTGAATACACTGGTATGTTAGGTTGTTTAAGACATGTTCTATTGAAAATGCATAGCAAAAATAAACAGCATACTTTCCTTTCACACATTTTTGTTGCATTGTGAAATGAGCTGGGCAACAAAAGTGTAATTTGTGTAAAAAAAGTGAACAATTCAAATGTAAAAAATACAGAGTGCACCTTTTAAGTGAAGCATTTGTCAAACTGATAACCTGTGAGTTGATCAGTCATTTGGAGCGTTTAAAGAACCAAGTCAAGTCAGATTTATTTGTATAGTGCCTTTCACAACACAAATCATGCATTAACAGAAGATAAAACTGTAATGTCTATAATGTCGTAGTTTGATTAAATATGATTGTAAATTGTGTTTAAAAATAATTTATTAAATAATAATTGTATTTATAACCCCAGTGAGCAAGACGAAGGTGACTGTGGCAAGGAACACAAAACTCCTTAAGATTTTCTTGCAATTGTCCTTTGTTAGTTGGCTGATGAAGGCTTTTGTTGGCAATTCATTGATAGTCTATATATTCCATTTCAAGAGTGTAGTTCATCATTAGACAGAGGTGATGCAGAAAAGATAAGTGAGGTGCATAGCAGTTCTGCCAGGCCGGTAATTTCGGTGAGGTCTATCCTAAATCCAAGGTCCAGGCAATGGCATATGAAGTTTCCCATGTCTTATGGTCAGAGTTGGAATCAGTTCATCCTCTGAAGTCCATCATAATAAACTGAAATTATGTTTGGCAATGCTATTATTCATCTTCACACAGCGACACGTAGCAGTGGTGTCCAACACTGAGTCCGACCTCAGGATAGGTGTACCGAGGTTGAGACAGGGAATAAAATAAAATAATATTAGATAGATGCCATTCAATTTATTGCAGAGTTATAGATCATGATCACTGTTTCTGGTTTCTGGTTCCAGCAGACCTAACTAAAGCAGCCTAATTGTGAGTTGATTTGATAAATGAGGTGTATGCCTGGCTAAATAGATGAGTCTTTAGACTAGACTTAAACTGAGGGAGTGTGTCTGAGTCCCGAACAGTGTTAGGGAGATTATTCCATAGTTTAGGAGCCAAATATGAAAAGTATCTCCCTCCTTTTGTGGATTTTGATATTCTAGGAACTATTAACAGGACAGAATATTGTAATCGTAAAGAACGTGATGGAATATAGCATGTCAGAAGGTCACTTAAGTACAGTGGAGCTAGACCATTCAAAGCTTTGAATATAGTAAACAGAATTGTTAAATGAATACGAAATTTAACAGGTAGCCAATGTAACGATGATAAAATGGGGCTAATATGATCATATTTCTTGGTTCTCGTCAGCACTCTGGCTGCTGCATTTTGAACCAATGGTAGTTCATTTATTGAACTTGCTGGACATCCTCCCAGTAATGCATTACAATAATCTAGTCTTGAGGTCTTGAACGCATTAAATGTTTTTGAGTATCAGCAACAGAGAGCTTGTTTTGTAATTTAGCAATATTTCTCATGTGGAAGAATGCTGTTCTACAAACATTGGAGATTTGATTTTCAAAGGAGATATTGGTATCATATTTAACACCTCATGATATAATAAGTTCTTTGCTGTTGAAGATGATGTAACAGTACATTAATTGAGAGTCAAATAATATTTTAGCAGCTTATTTTTAGAGGTTTTTGGTCCAAATAATTAGTACCTCTGTTTTGTCAGAATTGAGTAGAAGGAAATTTCTGGCCATCCAATCCATCTAATATCTCCAACCAGCTCATAAGAGTCACTTATTTGTGAATCGGACAACACCAGACATGTGTATGTTTGATGATGAGTTCAGCCAGCACAACACAACAGAAGTAAACAGTTCAAGTACACACTTTTTTTTTTTTAGTCATCAAATTTAATTTAAACAGTATGCTCAGAGAACTTGGGTAAAATATCATTTATTTTGCTGTGGAGCTTGAGATTCACTAGCGCCACTGCTGAACAGCAGTGCAGGGCACTGTTAACCCATTGTCTCTTTCTCTTTTTCTGCAGATTCTTTTGAGATGACACTCCAGGACTCCTGAAAAATGATGGCAACCTGGGCACTTTGGATAGGATGGAGCCTGTTGGCATCTGTGTCAATCATATTGAAAAGCTGGAAAAAAGTGGACAGACAGTCATTGCAGATGAATTTCTAAGTACTAGAGTAAAACTTTGCACACTCAGCCATGGCTGCATGTCTGTGGCTCAGAGGATAGGGTCTCTTATTTTACTGTAAGGAGTGTGTAAACTGTTCATTTAGCAAAGTCCAGCACTTCCATTTGACCAGAGAGGCTGAAAGTGAAATTCTCACGCACATCTTGACGGATCCAATATGGAGGTCGTACAGCCACGCTCTCTCAAAAGCAACTCATTCTACTGGACTGGTTAAGGCTGCAGTCACAAGCATTACTGCAAGGGCAGTATGCAGGCAGCTGACTACCCAGCCACAAATAATAACACAAGTAAGACTGACTTTGCACACACGTGTTCATGTACATTTTGAAAAATATGATGAAAATGATGTACACTGATATGAGAGGATCACTCTGGTCATATCAGTGGTCTAGAAAAAGCTGTTTTATTTTTGACACAAGTCAGGTCGACCTCTCATGATGTCTGTCATTACTACTCACATGATCTCAGTTACCACTTGTGACGCTGCATGTGTGTTTTTGGTTTATGTTGATGTTGAATGTTGAGCCGGTTCCCTCTGCCTACTCGCCCATCATTTATCTGTTACACCCCTGTACTATTAGAAACTTTTGGTTGCTGTATAAATTGGGTTCGTCGTATGACTGAAATGGTACATTTATATCACAGTAAAAGTATATACAGTGTCACAATATACACAAAAAAGGACTTTTGCTGCTCATTCAATTTACTTAATTAAAATGAACTAAAGCAAAAAATTTAGAAAGTTTTTTCAATTTGATTTCATTGCGTTCTATCCATTTAAATGTGGAAAATGGAAGTTTACTTAATCCATTTGAGTTGGAACTACATTAATAGTTTTTGTGGTGGTAATGTAGCATTGATGAAACTGTGCAGGGGATTTCCATTTCACTGCATGCTTTGCATGGGACTCGATAGGGAGAGTAAATGTTAAATTAAGTGTAATTATGGCCCAAGCAGTGAAAGTGCAAAGGCCCTGTTGTTCTTCTAAGGATTATTATTATAAGGGCCAGAGCACTGAAAGTGCAGTGCCCTATGGTTCTTCTAAGGATTAATTCTTCTTTTCAAGGTTTTCAGTACTTTTGGGGTGCATAACATGCGTGAAAACTCTTTTGCACGCACATCAGAGTCATTGGCCATTAGGGCGTGGCAGAGTTACAGGTGGAGGGGTCCAGAAGGGGCTCTTCAGCGCCACCTAGAACATGGGCGTGTCCGGGGGGCTCTGTAGCACATCCCTTTTATGCTACAGTCACCACACTTTGTACACGTATAGATTTCATCAAGCCGGACAACTTTTGTGCTGACAGTCATGAGCTCTGCCCAAAAGGAATTTGGCCATTTTGGATTGTTTGAAAAATGCATGCTCTGGAATTTGATATACTCCTCAGAGGGATTTCATGTTGCAGGTACCAAATGTGGGTGACATCATGCCAAGACATTGATGATGCAAAATTACAAAAGGATTTTTTATATATTTAATGGTGTTGCCATGGCGAAGTGATACATTAATGAAAAAGGAATTGTCTCATATCTTCTGTGTGCATAGTGTGATTTTCAAGAAAATTGAGCCAAATGTTTGTCCTTGCAGGTTGATCACATTGATGTGGCTATTGTGGGCCACGGCCATAGCGCCACCAACTGACGGAAGGAAGTGTTCCACTTTTAACAGACTTTGAAATATTCCTATTATGTTAATTTGAATTGTTAAAAATCTGCATTTATACGAAGAATTTGAAGTGTTATTTATGCCGTTGGAGAGAGCGGGGCAGTTTGTGTAAATGTACTTGGGGTTCAATTAATTTTTATTTTTTCACATCACTTGTTTCATGAATACAGTGTGTGCTTTTTATCTACCTCGAAAAAAAGAAAGTGAAATGCCTATAGGCGGGGCATGTTGTAACAGGAAAGGGGCACATTGTATCAAGACCATATAACAGCTTAAAACCCCCCTCTAATAATTGTTTCTGATCTAATTAATAAGCCTAGAAGATAAACTAAATTTCCATGTGAATAAAAGCCATTTATTAACTTTACAATCATTTTGACACTTGACAATAAATATACAACAAAGCCACAGCATTGACCAAAATAATGCATGGATTGATGACAAAACACACACACACACACACATTAAGGGGAATTATGTAAATTGCATATCTGACTGCATGGAACTGCATATAGTTTTTTGGAATTGGGGCACATTGTAACGCAGCGTTACAACTTGCCCTGTCGGCGCAACTGGGATTTAAACCTGGCCGGTCACTTCTGTTGGCTATCTGAGAATTAAAAATGATGTAAGATGCTAGCTAAAAGATTGGATATTAAAATGATACCAAGTTTGCCTCAATTTATATTGGCTAGTTGATTTTACGAACGTTCAATGATTGTCAGACGTCACTGGTGGGCGATGGTATTTCCGGTCTAACGCTACGTTAGGTTCATCGACGACGCCGGTAACTGTCAGGTAAGACTAGGACCAGATAAACATGGCTTTCTACACCAGATCCCTTCAACATCTGCCAAGGATAACGATAAATGACGTACACCGAATAATTCAAGCATCATCATCGGCTCCCAAGAGCAAGAGGGAAAAGGGTTTGAAGATATACGTCTCTTCATTCATTGACAATTATGAAGGTAAGCTATGCTATGTCTTTAGCTAGCTGTAGCCCTAACGTTAGCGATGATGCTATGTGACGTTAGGCTAGAAAGTAACCTTTACAAAATACTTATTAAACGATTAATTTGAGTTGTTGGTCACATGTGGTTTATTATATGTTCATTTTACTATCTGACATTGAATAAATGTATGGGCGTTTCTTCAACAAGGGGCACTTTTAGGCTTGTGAAGTTGAATAAAAAAACTTGTTCAAAAGTCACGTAACACCATCTCATAAGTTTTAATTATTTGTCTAGTTTTAAGGTCTGTAAGAGGACAAACTTAGATTACAAGAGAAGTTATGAGACTGTGTTAGTCTCATAACTAAGAAGTTATGAGTTATTCTGTTTTTAAATAACAGCATTGAAATTACATTTCCACCACATCTCAATGCTGTTATTTAAAAACAGAATAACTTATGTCAGTCAAGAATTGTCTAGGATCATTTTTGTAACTAGTTTTATCAGTTTTTCCACAATGTACAATAATTATACATTTGTCAATGAGATAAATGAACTGCCCTAAGGACCAAACGGTGAACTGTGCACCTGTCACACTCTGAAATGTAATACTGGTTTGGGCAAGAGCTTATTAGAAAATAAATGACTTGCATTTTTATATTAAGTAGAGCATGATCTCGTAAATTGTGAATAAATTTTTAATGTGTGATGAGAACTTTTTAAATATTTTTTAAAAATGTGGGTGGTGATGGAAATGACAATGAATTAACGTGAATGTAGAGAAACAGTGGAGATGTTTATTAGAAAAACAATTAAACTCATCACACTCAGTAAACTCAATTCACAAAGCCATTAAACATAACCACAACTGTTTTTAGTGTAGTGCTGAGTTTGATGTATACAACTGATTTGTCTCACAGATGAACGGTTACAGTGCGTGTAAATAACTGACACAACTTATGGCACGGCAAAAATATAAGCAATAAATGATGCACCAAAATTGAATTTTCATTCATCTAAATGAAATCAATTAATATAAAAGTATAATTTAGAAATAAAAATAATATTATAATCTAAATATAAAAAGTATTGTAATGTATTATAATATAAAAAGTATTACACAAATCTACTCTTGAGATCCATATCAATTGTACTTTGGTCATATTTTTAAAAATGACATTTTTGGTTACAAAGTACATAAAAGTGCCCATAGTCTAAGAATCACCCATATACTAATGACTTGTGTTGTTCAGTTACATGTATTGACAGTATTTGGTTATCCCCAGTATCAAGTAAAGACAAACAGGGAGAGTCAGCATCCGTGCTACCTGTCATAGATCTTTGAGGAAACATGAGAAACCTCACACCATCAGAGTAGGATGAAAGACAGTTCAGTTGTTTGTCTGATCCAACCAGTTCTGTTCTGGGGCTTCAATTTGGCAATGATGGGTTAAACTGGCAAACAAATGTATAATTACCTAAACAAGTTGAACATCTTGGACAACTATCTAGCTAGCCAAACGTTTGAAGTAGGTAACACTATGATGACACTTGCCTGCCCTATTAGTGTTCTAGTAGACCTACCATTCCTATATGAAACCCCAGAAGCTGGTTGTTGAGACAGTTGCTTTGCTGTTTATATTGTGTTGTGTTTAACTTACTTTCTTACTAACCCTAAAGTAACCTCATTCTCTAACTCATAGTAGCTAACTTGAAAAATAATGCAAAATGCACTTTTGACTTTGAGATATCTGATCAGTTTGTGATCTCTGCTGATTATAACACACTTTTTTGTTTTTTAAAAGATTGTCCTAGAAGACTCCACTCCTGTTCAGCTCTATAAGGTTGAGTGCTCCTGTGTGGCTGGCAGAGCCTTATGCAATCATAATGTTGCATTACTGTATCAGACTGTACAAAACATGTGTTTGTGTGAAAATCAATGTAAATAGTTCTCTTTAAGAAATGCACATGTATGTACATAAACAACAAACCTATACAAGGTACCTTTTGTTATTATGAATTCAGTGTTAGTAGTTATTAGATTACATTAAATTTTATTGTCATTTAGCAGAGTACAGGTACAGAGCCAATGAAATGCATTTGACATCCAACCAGAAGTGCAAAGAAGCATTAAAGTACTGTTGAGTACTGTATTATGTGCAGTTATGTGGACTAGTTATCTACAAACTCATAACTCATACAAAATGTCAAACGTTGCATCACAATGTTACAATTATAGGAGCCATGTTATTGTTGAGTGTAGTATGACAGCTTGTGTCTTTGTATAATAAATGTCTGAATTAACTCATGTATTTGTGTTCCTCCTGGCAGTGTAAAAGACAATAAATGACAAATGTAAACATTGTCAATATTTCAGACAATTTATATCACAAGATACAAAAAAACAAACAGCATAGTAAATTACAAAATATATAAGCAGTATAAGCTCAGAGAGAAAAATACAGTCCTTGGCGCTGGTAAACAAAAATTGTTCCACTCAAAAAGACATGGCACAGCTCCTTGAACAAGTTTTCGGCGTCCTGTGGTTATGATGAAATCTTCTAGCTTAAAATGTCGACTGCATACCCGGGTGTTATCGGTAGGAGTGAAGTTCTCGCGTCTTATCTTGACTAGCCACTGAGCTCGTACCTCAGGCTGATGCGGAAAACGATGAAAACTTCAGAATTATACCTCGATGAAACGGCACATCGAGGAACACTACAATGTAATTTAGAGTTGCCAATTTGATACTGATATGTAAGACGTTTCTTATTTACTGTTAACATTTTACATACGGTACTCACTGATAGCTTGCCACTCACTCTTCCACAACATCTACATCGGAAATACCGGTAGTAACCTAAACCGGAAGTCCCCACGCCCACCATGCAGATTTCGAACGTTCGTCGCGTCACCTGTGCACATAGCGAATAAACAGTAAAAACAGAGATGAAAATTAACTCTTAACTTTACTCTAACTTTTACTTTTGCAACATTAAAGTGAACTTTTGGCGATATCTTCCAAGTTTTTTTTTATTTTTCCGCAATTTCTGTTATCTACACGGTGTTGATATGGCAACAAGTAATCAAATGAAGATTCGTTTCACCAGCGTGTGTGGAACTATTTTAACCTGCGTTAGTTTGTGCCCCGCGCTCCCCTAGGCTACGAATCTGAAAATGGCACTGAACACTGGAAGTGCTCATACATGATTTGCTGATATAAAATGTCAATTATATACAATATGCAATATACAGAATATGACAATATGACAAAAATGACAATTTTCATATATGTATCATGTTTTTTTAAACACTTGTGGAATTTAAATGTGTACATAAATGCTCAAATAACGAAATAATGAACTCTGTATTTGTTTGTATATGGCCAGTGCCGATTTCTCAGGGCCAGAAAAGCCTTCTCTGCTGTCGTAACTTTGTTCACTTCAAACGCACTCAAAGAGTGTATATTCCTGCTAAAGAGCATATTTTCTCTATTAGAGCACACACATAGATGTTAAACATCTTTTTAAAGACACTTCTGTATAAAGATGCCTTTCCGTCTTTGTGTGATTCCTGGATGAGGTCGTTATCTCTCCACCTTCGACGGTCACGGGCACTGCCTCACGTGTCTAGGCAGTGATCGCACTTAGGCAGCATTTGAGGATGGTTCATGTTCTCATTGTGAGAATATGACCATGGCAACGTTGCGGTCGTGGCTTTCTTTCTTCCGAAGTGGGAATGGGTTCCGAAATGAGACCAGCCGGCCTCATGGCCAGCTTGACGTCTCTTTCGGAGCCTGCGAGCAGGATGAATGCATTGGCGATGTATGACGACCACCGTTGTCAAGGCGATCAGACACAGAGCACTCACAGCCTGGGCCCCGTGAACGCAGCCCGCCCCCGCCTTCGCACACCCGGCTGCACCATGCCTACAGCCAACCGGTTGTGGCGAGTATCGAGGACGACCTGAGAGGTCCTACTCTTCAGTCGCTAACCTGCACTATGCTGGATACGCAGAGCAAGGTAAGTCAAGGTTCCCCTCAGCGCAGCCACCTCTTGACTAACCAATGCTCTTTGACATGGCATCACCTGCTCCTCCCCGCCGCGAGGCCCCACCTGCAGATACGTCAGATGCGATTGTCCTTTAGTGCCCCTCTCCTGGAGCTTGAACATGTGGCTAGCGCTTTCCAACCCGTCGCAGTGGCTGGCCAGGACCATCCGACTTGGTGATCCAGTTCGCCAGGCGCCCACCACGGTTCTGCGCCGTCCGCGTCACTTCTGTGCAGGGCGAGAACACCGCCACCCTGCGTGCGGAGATCGCGACCCTTCTTCGCAAGGGTGCAACAGAGTCTGTCCCTCCAGCCAAGATGGGGGAAGGGTTCTATAGCTTTTACTTCATCGTACCAAAGAAAGGCGGTGGGTTGCGGCCAATCTTGGACCTGCGAGTTCTGAACCGGGCATTACACAGACTCCCGTTCAAGATGCTAATGCAGAAACACATTTTGACATGTGTCCGGCATAAAGATTGTTTCACGGCGGTAGACCCTTCTGTTTCTCGACACAGACCCTTCCTACGGTTTGCTTTCGACGGCCGGCCGTATCAGTACAAGGTCCTCCCCTTCGGCCTCTACCTGTCCCCTTGTGTCTTCACGAAAGTCACAGAGGCAGCTCTTGCCCCGTTAAGGAAAGTGGGCTCCGGCATACTCAACTACCTGCATCGTTTTTCTCGGCATGGAGTTGGACTCGGTCTCAATGATTGGGCGCCTCACAAGCGAGCACGCGCAGTAGGTTCTGAACTACCTGAGGTCATTCAGGCGGAGGACAGCGGTTCTTCTATATGGCTATATTTGCAGAGAGAACTGAGAACTTGTGTGTGTCTCTAGCTTGGTGGAGGAATAGAGCTCATATGACAGTATGACAGTATAAGAGCGCTTCAGCGCTTCATAGCATAATTAAGAAATAACTCTCATAGTAACATTTCTATTATGAAACAGTAGCTAAATTAGCTTGAGTATAAGACATATTATGACGTATAGTTTTTCACAATCAAATCTGTGATACTCTCATGGAAAGGGGTTAAAAAATATTGAATAGGATGCTATCCAAAATGTTATGCCTGTATTGTATTAAATTGAAATTCTGATTTGATTGACATTAAACATTATTTAGACACATGGATGGTTACAGGCAGCTGCTTATAACACATTAAAATGTATAGACAGAACATACCGCCATATATTTGCAAAAATAGTTTAAAAAATGCACAGCCACACTTCTGCAGGTATAAATATCACTGTTACTATATCAATAATTATAAGCAATTTTACAAGCTAAAGCCATGTGCATTAAATTATTCTCTCCATATTTTAGAGACTTCTAAAATTCTCTTTTAAACAACAATTTCAAAGGTTTATTGTTAGGCTACTTACTTTTATCAACATAAAACTTATTAGGAGTCATTCCATATCTCTGGAAAATTTGTTTTAAACCAGTTCTACACATCAGACTTAAAAGTGATACAATATACACATGATAATCAAGTGATCTGCCATTGACAAATGTTAAAATAAAATATTGGAATTCCCAATGCGCTCTGAAGTCCTTGCGGTTGTGCAGTGACTCGTCTCAATCCGGGTGGCGGAGGACGAATCTCAGTTGCCTACATGTCTGAGACTGTCAATCCGCACGTCTTATCATGTGGCTTGTTGAGCACGTGACAGCGTGTGCGGAGTCTTCACGCTATTCTCTGCGCCATCCATGCACAACTCACCACGTGCCCCACCGAGAGCAAGAACCACATTATAGTGACCACGAGGAGGTTACCCAATTTGATTCTACCCACCCTAGCAACCGGGCCAATTTTGTTGCTTAGGAGACCTGGATGAAGTCACTCAGCAATCCCTGGATTCGAACTCGTGACTCCAGAGGTGGTAGTCAGCGCCTTTAAATCGATTTTTAACCGCAATTGTTCATCGCTTCCTCCGCCATGTTTTTCCTCTGGCTCGGAAGCTCCAGGATCTGGACTGTTGTGTAATAGTCCGCTGTGGAGCACTGATGCAGTGTCAGCCGAAGGGCGCGTTGAGGGTGCAAAAGGGGGGCTCACTAGCACCCTTCGGAGTGCTTAAATAGCAAAGGGCCACCCTACGTCTCCTGGACTTCTCGAGAACATGCAAATGAAGGCCACGAGACCATACGTCCACATCAAGTGTGCCATTAGGGACAAGCCCAAAGATATTAAGTACAGTCTTGTACCTTTGTCTTTTTGTCTTTTTGAGCTGTTTGGTTCAGAATTCTTTTATTTTTATCAAATCACTATGGAAGAAATGAATGGGAAAAATACTAAAACCTTTTACATAACAAAACCAAAAATACTTGGTACAAGTTTGAGAATACATCATTTAGGTTACATCATTCCTTCCGTGTTATTGGCTCGAAAATTCACAAGTCTCAGTAAAAGTCTGTTTTCAGAAAGTGAAACTTTTGCCATTGCGTGTGGCCGGCCAAATGCTGACTCTGAAAATACTCCAGTATCCAGTTTTTTAATATCAGATGTGGAATTTGAACTTGGAGTGGAATTCGGACCCATACGTCCAAAAATTCCTGCGAGACCTGAGGTAGGGGATATTGTTTTAACAACTGGATGGCCCCCAAGCTGAGCTGAGGTCACAATGTTCTGCTATTTTATTCATCATGGAGAGAAATGAAATAGCAGAACATTCTGTTCAAAAGCATGTGATGGGCTCTCCAGCTGAGGAAAACAACAGCAGCCCACCATCACCAGTAACCTGTCAATCAAAACAATCACAACAGGCTGAGAAGCTTAAACTAGCAAAACCACATAAACATTACAAATCTGGCTTGATATGAAAATTCTGTACTCATTTATTCACCCTCAAGTTGTCCTAAACTGTATGGTTTTCTTTCTTCTGTGGGACACAAAAGGAAAGGTTCAGCAGAATTTTAGATGCAAATGAGAACAAGGACTGTCAAGCTAAAAAAGGACAAAATAGCAACATGAAATTATTATAAAGTAGTCCATTCAGTACATACGCAACACTATATTCCAAGTCTTCTGAAGACATATGAAAGCTTTGTGCAAACAATGGAACAAATATGACAACAGTTATTATTTGTACAATTCCATTTGATTACATTAATAGTGCAGAAATGACATATTTCCTCTTTAAATTTCAGTTTGTCACAGAATAGTTTGGGGGTTTTAACTTAAATTTGACATTGTAGGGTTTTTTAAATTAAGTTTAGAAAGTACCACAGTTAAGTGCTTTAAAATGTTTGAGTATGAAAGCCAGAACCACAAAGATTATTATGTGCAATATATATAACTATAGAAATACTGTGTAACTTGTTAGATATACATCTCTGCCATTGTGCAGTGAAGTCACTTTTCATTTAATAGCAATTAAAGACATGTGTGCTGGTGCTGATTTTTCTGATTCGATATGATTTGATTGAATTTGCTCATGGTTTCGCCTAGCAACAGAGACAGAAGATGCAGAATTTTAAAGCTTGTGCTCTCTTCACTTTTGTATACACAGCTCACACACACACACATTCTTTGTGGAGTGGGAAAATTGTGTTGGTGTTTTATGGCAGAGGCGTATTTGAATGTGGACCGTTTCCAAATTGATTCCCATCATTTTGCGAGCCCACGGCACACAGGTTTGCGTAGGGAGCTTCGGAAAGGTTGGGGGAGTTTACCGTGGGCTGAATGGTGGGGAATATGGCTGTATTAAACAAACGGATTTGGGGGAGAGAAAAAATAATCAATACTGGCAACGTTAAGCTATGGTTAGCTGCTCTTGTTTTTGGGTTTTGTGCCAAAGCAGTGAATTGAATCATTTATACATTCCTTCGAATACATCCACTTTTAATATAAAATTATGAACATTTTAGACAAAATAAATTTGAGGAAAAATTAGCTTAAACTTAAATGGTTCAAACAAAAATTTAAATTCTGTCATAATTTACTCACCCTAATGTAGTTATAAACCTGTATATCTTTATTTATTCCATTGAATAAATAAAGATGTTAGGCAGTGTTACGAATGAGGCAGCGAAGCAGACGAGGAGAGCGGATCTAAATGCAAGCTCACTTTATTAAAACAGTCAAATCAATAAAACACAAAGGAAAACCCTCAATGGGGAAATAAACATAAAACTAGGAACCAGATGAAAACAAAAACTGAAAACTCGGGCAGGGAACACACACACACACACCAGGCTAACAACAACATTCAACGATTGACAAAGACAGAACAAAGAACCAGGGTATAAATACACAAGGACAGGATGATTACAAATGATAAACAGGTGTGAACAATGACACAAAATGGCAGTGATGACGGCAGGTGGATTGTGGGAAATGTAGTTCTAAACAATAGACTGGTGAGACACAGAACACAGGGCAGACAACAGGGGAACGTGACATAGCCCCCCCCCCTATAGCCCCCCCCTGTCCCAAACAGACAGACCAAGGGAGCACAATGGGCAGGCAGGAAGTCCTGGGGGGCATAAAGGGCAGGCAGGAAGTCCAAGGGGGCACAGAGGGCAGGCAGGAAGTCCTGGGGGGCACAGAGGGCAAGGACAGGTTCAGGAGGCCTGGGAGCTGGCCACAGGGCAGGGACCGGTTCAGGAGGCCTGGGAGCTGGCCACAGGGCAGGGACTAGTTCAGGGGGCCTGGGAGCTGGCCACAGGGCAGGGACCGGTTCAGGAGGCCTGGGAACTGGCCACAGGGCAGGGACTGGTTCAGGGGGCCTGGGAAGAGGCCACAGGACAGGGACCGGGTCAGGAGGCCTGGGAGGAGGCCACAGGACGGGAACAGGGTCAGGAGGCCTGGGAGGAGGCCACAGGACAGGGACTGGGTCAGGGGCCCTGGGAGGAGGCCACAGGACAGAGGCCAGGTCAGGAGGCCTGGGAGGCTCGAGAGACTTGAGGAGCGGAGTCCTAGAGAGCCCGGGAGGTGGAGCCGTAGGAGGCTCGGGAGGCGGAGCCGTAAGAAGCTCTGGAGTCTCTGAGAGCAGAGCCGTAGGAGGCTCGGGAGGCGGAGCCGTAGGAGGCTCGGGGAGAAGGGCCGTGGAAGACTCGAGAGGCTCTGGAGGCGGAGCCCTGAAAGGCTCGAGAGGCTTGGGTGGTGGAGCCCTGGAAGGCTCGAGAGGCTTGAGGGGCGGAGCCCTAGAAGACTCGAGTGACTTGAGGGGCTGAGTCCTGGGAGGCTCGAGAGACTTGAGAGGCGGAGCCCTGGAAGGCTCGAGAGGCGGAGTTCTGAAAGGCTCGTGAAGTTTGAGAGGCAGAGCCCTGGGAGGCTCGGGAAGCTCGAGAGGCAGAGCCCTGGAAGGCTCGAGAGGCTTGAGAGGCGGAGCCCTGAAAGGCTTGAGAGGCTTGAGAGGCGGAGCCCTGGGAGGCTCGAGAGGTGAAGCTCTGGAAAGCTCGAAAGGCGGAGCTCTGGAAAGCTCGGGAGGCTCAGAAGGCGGAGCTCTGGAAGGCTCGGGAGGCTTGAGAGGCGGAGCCCTGGAAGGCTCGAGAGGCGGAGCCCTGGAGGGCTCGAGTAGCTCGGGAGGCAGAGCTCTGGAAAGTTCGGAGGGTGGAGCTCTGGAAAGCTCAGGAGGCTCGGAGGGCGGAGCTCTGGAAGGCTCGGGAGGCGGAGCTCTGGAAGGCTTGGGAGGCGGAGCTCTGGAAAGCTCGGAAGGCGGAGCTCTGGAAAGCTCGGAAGGCGGAGCTCTGGAAAGCTCGGGAGGAGGAGCCTTGGGAGGCTCGAGAGGCGCTGACTCTTGGACGGGCACGACCACTGGCGCTGGCTCTTGGACGGTCATGGCCACTGGCGCTGGCTCAGGGATGGTCGAGGCTACAGGCGCTGGCTCAGGGACGGTCGAGGCTACAGGCACTGGCTCAGGGACGGTCGAGGCTACAGGCGCTGGCTCGCTGACCGTGGCAGGCGTGGGCTCTGGCTCGCAGACCGGGGCAGACGAGGGCTCTGGCTCGCAGACCGGGGCAGGCGAGGGCTCTGGCTCGCAGACCGGGGCAGGCGAGGGCTCTGGCTCGCAGACCGGGGCAGGCGAGGGCTCTGGCTCGCAGACCGGGGCAGGCGAGGGCTCTGGCTCGCAGACCGGGACAGGCGTGAAGGGACGAACCATGGACGAATGGAGTACCAACACTGTGGGAGGAGTGGCAGTATCATCCTCCCGTACGTCCACAGTGAGCGGCGATCCGCTGACTCGCAAAGTCTCCTCCACGAAACTGAGGAGTGTCCAGCAACCATTCGCCGGCGGCAACAGTTCCCTCATAGACTCGTGTAAGTTACCCCGGAAGAATGCCACCAGAGCGTAGTCGGGGAAGTCAGAGCTGCGTGCCAGCTCCAGAAAATCTTGGACGTGGTCCTCTAAAGGGCGGTCTTCCTGCCTGAGGCAAAGGAGCCGGAAATTCGCCGAGCAAGCTGCTAGATCCATGTGGTGGGTCAATCGTTCTGTTACGAATGAGGCAGCGAAGCAGACGAGGAGAGCGGATCTAAATGCAAGCTCACTTTATTAAAACAGTCAAATCAATAAAACACAAAGGAAAACCCTCAATGGGGAAATAAACATAAAACTAGGAACCAGATGAAAACAAAAACTGAAAACTCGGGCAGGGAACACACACACACACACACACACACACACACACACACACACACACACACACACACACACACACACACACACACACACACACACACACACACACACACACACACACACACACACACACACACACACACACACACACACACCAGGCTAACAACAACATTCAACGATTGACAAAGACAGAACAAAGAACCAGGGTATAAATACACAAGGACAGGATGATTACAAATGATAAACAGGTGTGAACAATGACACAAAATGGCAGTGATGACGGCAGGTGGATTGTGGGAAATGTAGTTCTAAACAATAGACTGGTGAGACACAGAACACAGGGCAGACAACAGGGGAACGTGACAGGCAGGATGTTCACAATGTTCTTTTTTCATGGATGGGGACTGGGGGTGTTAAAAATGATAACAGTAGTCCACAAATCTTCTAAATATGATAGCTTTGTGTGATTTGAATAGGCTTATATTATTTTATGATTATAATAGTTATATAATAATTATAATACCTATATATATACACACTCACCTAAAGGATTATTAGGAACACCATACTAATACTGTGATTGACCCCCTTTCGCCTTCAGAACTGCCTTAATTCTACGTGGCATTGATTCAACAAGGTGCTGAAAGCATTCTTTAGAAATGTTGGCCCATATTGATAGGATAGCATCTTGCAGTTGATGGAGATTTGTGGGATGCACATCCAGGGCATGAAGCTCCCGTTCCACCACATCCCAAAGATGCTCTATTGGGTTGAGATCTGGTGACTGTGTGGGCCATTTTAGTACAGTGAACTCATTGTCATGTTCAAGAAACCAATTTGAAATGATTCGAGCTTTGTGACATGGTGCATTATCCTGCTGGAAGTAGCCATCAGAAGATGGGTACATGGTGGCCATAAAGGGATGGACATGGTCAGAAACAATGCTCAGGTAGGCCGTGGCATTTAAACGATGCCCAATTGGCACTAAGGGGCCTAAAGTGTGCCAAGAAAACATCCCCCACACCATTACACCACCACCACCAGCCTGCACAGTGGTAACAAGGCATGATGGATCCATGTTCTCATTCTGTTTACGCCAAATTCTGACTCTACCATCTGAATGTCTCAACAGAAATCGAGACTCATCAGACCAGGCAACATTTTTCCAGTCTTCAACTGTCCAATTTTGGTGAGCTCTTGCAAATTGTAGCCTGTTTTTCCTATTTGTAGTGGAGATGAGTGGTACCCGGTGGGCTTCACAAATGCTTTGCTGCATACCTCGGTTGTAACGAGTGGTTATTTCAGTCAAAGTTGCTCTTCTATCAGCTTGAATCAGTCGGCCCATTCTCCTCTGACCTCTAGCATCAACAAGGCATTTTCGCCCACAGGACTGCCGCATACTGGATGTTTTTCCCTTTTCACACCATTCTTTGTGAACCCTAGAAATGGTTGTGCGTGAAAATCCCAGTAACTGAGCAGATTGTGAAATACTCAGGCCGACTCGTCTGGCACCAACAACCATGCCACACTCAAAATTGCTTAAATCACCTTCCTTTCCCATTCTGACATTCAGTTTGGAGTTCAGGAGATTGTCTTGACCAGGACCACACCCCTAAATGCATTGAAGCAACTGCCATGTGATTGGTTGATTAGATAATTGCATTAATGAGAAATTGAACAGGTGTTGCTAATAATCCTTTAGGTGAGTGTATATATGTGTGTATATATATATATATATATATATATATATATATATATATATATATATATATATATATATATTAGCCAATTAGCTTCAATTAGCCAATTAGCTTCTGATATGATAATTGGAGTCAATTGGAGGTGTACCTGTGGATGTATTTTAAGGCCTACCTTCAAACTCAGTGCCTCTTTGCTTGACATCATGGGAAAATCAAAAGAAATCAGCCAAGACCTCGGAAATAAAATTGTGGACCTCCACAAGTCTGGTTCATCCTTCGTTGAAGCAAATATCCAAACAGTTGAATGGTAATGGTAAATGGTCTGCACTTATATAGCACCTTTTTAACCTTAACGGTATACAAAACGCTTTACACTGTGACTCATTCACACACACATTCGTACACTATTGGCGGTAGAGCTGCCATGCACGGCGCTAGCCTGCCATTGGGAGCAACTCTGGGTTCAGGGTCTTGCCCATGTGTAGTTGTGTGGGCCAGGAATCGAACCACCAACCCTGCGATTAGTGGCCGACCTGCTCTACCACCTGAGTCACAGCCGCCCCACATTGGTACCACGTTCATCTGTACAAACAATAGTACGTAAACACCATGGGATCACGCAGACATCATACCGCTCAAGAAGGAGACACGTTCTGTCTCCTAGTGATGAATGTAGTTTGGTGCGAAAAGTGCAAATCAATCCCAGAACAACAGCAAAGGACCTTGTGAAGATGCTGGAGGAAACAGGTATACAAGTATCTATATCCACAGAGTATATAAAACGAGTCCTATATCGACATAACCTGAAAGGCTGCTCAGCAAGGAAGAATCTACGGCTCTAAAACCGCCATTAAAAAAGCCAGACTACAGTTTGCAAGTGCACATGGGGACAAAGAGCTTACTTTTTGGAGAAATGTCCTCTGGTCTGATGAGACAAAAATCGAACTGTTTGGCTATAATGACCATCATTATGTATGAAAAAGGGTTGAGGCTTGCAAGCCGAAGAACACCATCCCAACTGTGATTCATGGGGGTGGCAGCATCATGTTGTGGGGGTGTTTTGCTGCTGGAGGGACTGGGGCACTTCACATAATAGATGGCATCATGAGGAAGGAAAATGATGTGGATATATTGAAGCAACTTCTCAAGACATCATTCACAATATTAGGCAGGTGGTTTTAATGTTGTGGCTGATCAGTGTGTGTATATATACAGGGTATCCGCAGATCCTTAAAATGTCTTCAAAAGTCTTAAATTAACTTTTTTAAATTTAAGGCCATAAAAAGTTTGAAATATCTTAAATAATTTACAAGACATCTTATATTTCGTATGCTAAGGTCTTAAATTTTGGGGTGTGAAAACAGCAGGATCTGAACGAGTCAAAATCCTCTCTCTCTCTCTCGTGCGTCCGTCATTTAGCAGCTGACTCGTGAGTTTAGTGTGAGCATGTGCAGGGAAGCGCATTTTTACTGAACTTACGATGTTACACATGTATAAACCTTCATTAACCCGTTAATCCGAAATGCAAATGCCATTATTTTCATCTTTAACACTGTCGCTCCTGCTTATAATCGATAATAATTTGCAAGCTCACAAGGTTGGAGCAGTCTTTTGAGGCCTTTCAAACTGTTGCACTTCCTTATTTTACACAACCTTTGACAATAATTGTAAAGCTAACAGAACTACTCGGCTGCAGAGTCACACCTGGTATATCTCTCATCTCCATCTCTAGATCTAGGGCTGCCAACGAAATTGGCACTGTTCTCACGCTCTCACACCACACGTCCCTTTTCTCATGCAGTGATAACGTCGCGGAGCAAAGAGAACACTGACAGCACACGGACACACAAGACAGAGCCGCCTGCATGATGCTGCGAGTTATTCAGACCAATCAGAAAGAAAGCAGCAGCACAGCGTCTCTCCCTCTCCTTCTCTTTCATAATTGAATCTGTTAGCATTTTAAAAACATCTTGTCAACTTGAAACATGTTTAAGGTAACTGATGAGGTTTTTATTTGAGATATTTCACTCATTTATTTACCTTCATGCTGTTGCAAACCTGTATGACTTATTTCAGTGGATATCTAAAGGAGATTGTAGGACAATGTAGTTCAGTCACCATTCACTTACATTGAATGAAAAACAAGACGCAGTGACAGTGAATTGAGACTGAGATGAAACGTTTTGTTTAACATCTGCTTTTTTTGTTCCATGGCAGAGAAAAATTCATTCAGACTGAAAGGTGAGCAGTGATGACAGAAATAAATTTTTTAAATGATCTGCCCTTTAACTACCTGTTAAAGTATTTGTTAAAGGTATCTTTGATTTTTAGCGACAATGACAACAAGGCTGTGCGGGATAGACGTGCAGTCTCTTCGATGAGATGTACTGTGGGTTAAAGTGTCTTTGGATCGTTTTCAAGGGCACTCAGTAGACAAAAAACTCCAGACAACATGAGTTGTGGAAAATCAGATGGGATATTGGAGCTTTTTACAGATTTATACCGTGCATGCTATTGAAGGGATGTAAGTCGATCCCTCACAGCCTCATTTCCATTCCCATTAAAAATCAAACATGGCGCTACTGTGAATAAGGTCTATAGACCAATCCTCTTATTTACAAAAATGTCAGCGCATGTGCAGTGTGGTGGCAGAAAGCCCGCTGACTGTTGTGTTAGCTTTGACAGGTTAGATGATTAAACAAAACGTTTGTATGACACAAAACCATCATAAATACAAACATATTCTTAGCGATACAATTACTATAATGATACGAGTTAATAACAAACATGTAATCATGTTTGCTATACATTTATTCTGCACAGTTGTGAGTTGAAATGATCTCCGTCCAGTCAGATCAGTTTGATAGCTTGAAGCCACAGCAGTCAACGAGAGCCCTTGGAATAATCTTTCAACAACATAATCCAATAAATGTTTATTTTTTGCGCATGGTTTTTGCCACCACTTCCATGTTTGACATAAGCGGTGACGTTACCAAAGTACTGGTCTAATGCGTCATGTCTTGCTAGAAAGCAATTGACTAAATAGAAGGGTCAGAATATAGGCTACATACTTTAGGCTACATGCATTGTTAATGATTTTATTTAGAGTTTTAATGTTGTATAACTTATTAACACATTTTTAATGTCTAAAAAAAAAACATGTCTAGAGACATTCAAGTAGCCTAAGTGGTTTTGTATTTACCAACTAATGTGTGAATGTGGTCTTAAACTTTATTTTATTTGACCTTAAAAAGTCTTAAAAAATATAATTCCTTCGAACCTGCAGATACCCTGTGTGTATATATATATATAAAATAAACTAATTTGGTTTGACATCAAGAATGATATTTGAGAGCTGCCATGAAGGAGTGAGTGAAAAACATAAACACACAAAGCTATCATATGACTTCGAATGACTTGGAATATACCACACAATTCACATGGACTACTTTTATGGTGCATTTTGTCTTGTTTTTTAGCTTGACAGTCTCTGGTCACCATTCAATTTCATTGTATGGAATAGAGCAGTATCATCATTCTACTAAACATCTTTCATGTTCCATTGAAGAAAAATCACACAGGTTTGAAATTAAATGAGGGTGACTAAATGTTAACGAAGGAAATTTTTTTTGTTGAGCTGTTCCTTTAATAGTTTTCACTTTTAAAAAAAAGATGATCACACTACACTACTTATATAGTACATCGTCTAGCTCTTGTCTGGTTTACATTTTTACTGAGAAACGTTAATAAAGTGGGAACATATTGCGACGGCTGCTCCGTCTCGCACTTTTGACTTTGCTCTGCATTGCATTCACGCTTAATTGTCTGAGCTCAGCCGGCGGAGGTCATTCTCTTCTCACCACGACACACACACATCGACACCGCTTCCCTTCACTGTGCTGGGGAATTTGGCGCAGAATTTTTTTTCGCAGGCTTTCTCGCCCTTATTTTCCTTTCTTAATAAAGGAGCCAAGAGCTGGAGGCGGCGACAGACAGAGACGGAGGGGGAAAGACAGGGAGGGAGTGTTGAAAGTGACAAAAGATATAGCGTGATGTGTGGGAGACGAGGTCCAAATAAGATTAAAGGTATTAAGAACAAAACTCATTTCACAGCCTTGGAAGAGATCTGCACCAGAGAAGCCTTGTGTATCAACAACGCCTTTTACATAACTAGATGAGAAAGGAGCAATCTATTTAAAGGAACAAACAATAGTTTTATACAATAGTTCTATAAACAAGAAATTAGAGTAACTTACAAAAGCCAGTTGCTTTGTTCATTTTTGCTCCACTACTGGAAATAGTTCTAAACAAAGCCAAAGCAGTGTCTGGTAAGTTACTCAAAAAAGTAATCCACTACAAATGACTAATTACTTATTTAAAACTGTATTTAGATTACTTTATAGAAAAGGTAATCACATTACTAATTAGTTTTAAGTTACTTCCTAAAGAAAACGTTCACATAAATGTTTTTGTTTTTCCACTCAACAAATTCTAAATAATTTCTACATTTCCTCGTTCATTTCGCACGCAAATCATACACTCAGTACCGCGTTTCTCCCTTACCATGACTCATTAGTGACTCTTCATCCCCCACAGAAACACAAACAGATGTACATATGAACATACATGTTTAAAATGTTCAAATTTTTATTGAAATAATTACATGACATGAATTATTAGCATTTTATGCTGAGAATGCGCTACCAAATTCATATCTTCACGTGGTTCTTTACCTTCATGACGTGCATTAAAATAGTTTAATACACACATAAATAAAACATAATTAAAAATAAATAATACAAAAAATGATATAAATATATATATACATACAGTTGTTGGGGAAAAATATTGGCACCCTTGGTAAATATGAGCAAAGAAGGCGGTGAAAAATATGTCTTTTGTTTTAGTGCACCTGGGTGACTAGGAACATGAAATTGTTCAGCCATGACTTCCTGTTTCACAGTGGTATAAATATGAGGTAACACCAGCCAAATTCCCTTAGTCATCCATCACAATGTGTAAGACCAAAGAATAAAGTTCTGATGTGTAGCAAAAGATTGTTGAGCTTCACAAAATGGAAAGTCTGTAAGAAAAAAGCTAAAGCATTGAAAATGACCATTTCCACCATCAGGGCAATAATGAACAAGTTACAATCAACTGGAGATGTTAAGCATCGGCCTGGAAGAGGACGTGTGTCTATATTGTCTCCACACACAGTGAGGAGGATGGGTCGAAAATTCTCCAAGGATCACAGCTGGAGAATTGCAGAAATGAGTTGGGTCTTGGAGTCAGAAAGTCTCCAAAATTACAATAAGACGTCACCTACATAACAACAAGTTGTTTATGAGGGTTTCAAGAAAAAAGCCTCTGCTCACATCCAACAACAAACTCAAGCAGCTTAGGTTTATATAATATATATATATATATCTGTATGTCTTTATATAAAGTATATGTCATGTTTCAGTTAAATTGTTGTGTTGTTATTAGCACATAAGAAAATCATATGGGTTTGGAATAATATGTGTTTGAGTAAATTAATACAGATTTTTTTTTTTTTGTCTTTAACATTATAATAAAACATGAAATCAATATTTTCCTTCCAGTTTTAATTTTCTGCACGGTTTTTGTCATCATTTTTGTCTTTTGATTCAACATATCATATTCATTTATAGGATTAAAATATGATTTCTGTAAGCCATCAAATACAAACCCATCTTTTATGCTCTTATAACTGCTGCTAAAATAGCTAAAAACGTTGTCTACTTTTACCTTAGAAAGTTCTCTAAAATAATGATCCATTGTTTACTTTTTGTGGCATCACAAAGGAGAGGATTTCAGCTTTCTAATGATACTTAAATTGATCTTATATTCCACTCACAGGCCGAGATATTCAATGTATCAACAAGGGTGGTGCTTGAACTGAAAATTAGACTGAATGTCTATGGACGAGCACATCTGTGAGGGCTAAAATGCGTTAGAGTGCCACCTACATTTCAGAGCTGAATATTGTGATGGAATGTGATAGAGACATTTTTTTTCTAGTACTTTCTGCCACCTAGTGGAATAAAATTTAGAATAAAAGACTTTTTAAAGCGAGGTTGATTGAACAGAACCAGAATTAGATGTTTACAAGCCCAAAAAAAATTCTGTTTATAATAAGATTAAAAACGCATACCTATATTATGAATAATTGGAGTATTTTAGTCAATCCACAGTATGTGTGAATTGTGAGCTTTTAAATTTGAGTGTAAAAAATTGTGGGTGGTTTTTCACTCCAAGGAAACATGCAAGTGTTATAACTGATTTTATACATTGATACATTTAACTTTGTTATTAAGACTAAAGTAGTGTGTTCAATAGCATATTACCTTTTTTTTTTTTTTGGTTTCGAGAATCATGAAATTTGAGTTGTATAGGTACTAACTACTGAACTTTTGGTATCATGACAATGCTAGTGTGAATTTCAAAGCATTCACCGTTTAACAACTGACAGAAGTGACATTTTAAATGCATGCGATGTGTTGCCGCTAGCTTTAGCACGTTAGCCAAACTCTGTTTAACACTTATATCTAAAATAATGAACATATTCACACAGCGGGGGTGATGATAAAGCATTTAACTTATATTTGTAAGATGCTGTCTTTACTTAAGTTTCGCTAATTGCTACATTCTCCATTATTATAAAATGTTTTATCGCACCAGAAATGTAGCCAGGTAAATCTGCCCCTTCTGCTACGAATGGCAAGCTGTGAGTGCTGAGTTTACGAAGTGTCCAACATTCCACACCGTTTTGACGGTTGAAAAATACATCATCTGAGTACTCATACACTTCTTTGTGTTACATTTCTGTTCTTAACATGTTACTTGCACTACTTACACTTGTGCAGACTGGGACTCACCTTTAGTTCAAGTTTAGTGTAAGTTGTAATATTAAGTTTATGTTGTGAATATAGCTAATTAATCTCACACATATAGAATGTGTTTGAGTGATGTAATTAAACGGTTAGTAAAGTTCATTGCACAGGTGTTCAGCTCTTGCTGCTCAAGCAGGGAACCTACAAACTATGACTGGATTATTTGAATCAATTTGTTTCCCTACCTACTAGTGACTGCATAGCAACACACTAAAAGCACTCAAAACACCTAAGAAACCCTATCACAACACCCTGACAACCGCCTGCAACACTCAAGCATTGTGTCGACAAGTTTTGCATTGGAATCTGCAAAAAATCTAGTTTATATTGCAACGCAAAGAGATAATGCCGGCAATGTGAGGCGGTATGTCTGCATTGCTCAGACTTTGCCCTACATTTCTAGATCATCCTAACATTTTGTGACACGTCTGACTGTCTGCTCAGCACAAATAGATAGTTGTCTCTTTACCATCCAGACATTGCAGTGCGTTTGAGCATGTTTGGGTGCTGTGTAGAAATGAGCGTCTCAAACATGGTGTCTCATTTCTACTGCTGGTGATCAAATCTGTGATTACTGCCACAGACCAGACAGAAATCCTGCCCCTGTTATACTGTGAAGTGAATGTTTTATGGTGGAGTGTTATGTCATGGGGTGCGGCTTCAGGTCATGCATCATCAGATACAGAATCCTGGTTAGATTAGAGACCCGTGAAACTTCATGGCAACACCCCTGTCCTCTGTTATTCAGAGCTGTCTGCCAAATAACTGCCTCATTTATATTTCCTTCCTAGGGATTTTTAAGCATTAATATATAAGTATAAAGGGCTAACAAAGCTCTTTTGTTATTAAAAGGGGGAGAAAGGAAGATGTAACAACAAACTTTATATTTTTTTCAGTGGTGTTGATCTAATTCATAATTTAGTTGGTGTCAACATTTACTCAGCCTCATGTGGTTCCAAATCTTTCAGAATTGTTTTTGTTTTCTGAACACAAAAGGAGGTGTTTAGCAGAATGTTTGTGCTGCTCTTTTGCAGACAAAACAAGTGATGGGGACCCGGGGCTGTCAAGCTCCAACAATGTCAAAAAGAACCATAAAGTATCATGAACATGGCTGATATGACACTTTTGCTATATTCAGTGGCAGAATGTTTTGCCGCACTTTCCTGGCAAAGTAAACACACACTTTTATATATATATATATATATATATATATATATATATATATATATATATATATAAAAGCTGTTATTCTGCATTAATTGGTCATAAAATGTGATAATATATTCAACAAAGTCACAAGTACCTTTGCTGCCTTCGACACAGTGAAACACAAGATTCTCCTGTCCACCCTCTCTGACCTGTTCATCACAGGAACTGCGCTTGGATGGTGTGAGTCATATCTCACTGGTAGATCATTCAAGATCTCCTGGCCACTGGGGTTCCGCAAGGATCAGTGCTTAGACCCCTCCTCTTCTCGATTTACACAACATTACTCGGACCGATCATTGAGGCACATGGATTTTCCTACAACTGCTATGAGAACTGCAGATGATACACAGCTCTACCTGTTGTTCCAATCTGATGACCCTACTGTCTCAGGTCGTATCTCTGCCCAGGTATGCTCTTCGGACATTTCGACCTGGATGAAGGAACGACACCTTCAGCTCAACCTTGCCAAGACAGAACTCCTCATGATCCCAGCCAACACACCTGTTGACCAAATGTAAGCGTGACCAAATACACCTGTTGACCAAATAGTAAGCACTATTTATCTTGGTTCATCTACACTAACACCAACCAGAACAGCTAAGAACATGAAAGTGGTGGTAGATGACCAGCTTATTTTTACTGCACCAATCTCATCAATCGTGCTCTACAACATAAGGAAAATCAGACCTTTTCTGTCTGAATATGCTGCACAGCTCCTGGTCCAAGCTCTGGACATTTCAAGACTGGACTACTGCAATACTCTGTTGGCTGGCCTTCCAGCTAACACAATTAAGCCACTGCAGATGGTCCCGAATGCAGCAGCGCATCTGGCCTTCAGTCAGCCAATAAGGGCTCATGTCACCCCACTCTTGATTTCACTAAACTGCTTGCTACCTGTAGCCACCTGCATCAAATTCAAGGCTTTGACTCTGGCTTTCAGGATAGCCAATTGAACCGCACCCTCTTACTTCAATTCATTTCTTCAGGTCTATGCTCTAACTCGCTCTCTGCGGCCTATGAACAAGCGGCGCCTTGTGGTCCAATTACAAAGAGGCTCAAAGCCTATTTCACGATCGTTCATTTTCTCTGCTCCTCTGTGGTAAAATGAACTTCCAACATCCACACAATCTACTGTTACTTTCTCAAAATTAAAGAACCAGCTGAAATCCTATCTGTTCCGTGAGCACTTAACCAACCCACACTAATTGCACTCACTACTGCAATTAACCTGTACTTAATGTACAACAGCAAAAAAATAAATCCTTGTCTGTCTCTTTCGTCTGTGCTAGCATCTTTACTACTCCAGCCTCTGTGAGAACTTGGCAGTCCTAACCTGCAGATGTTGTTAAACTTTGCAATACGAATTGCTTGCTATGTGTCTCATTTGGAAGTTGCTTTGGATAAAAGCGTCTGCTAAATTACTAAATGTAAATGTAATGTAAATGAATAGCATACTCAATGTTTAAGTTGTTTAAGTAACACCAAGCCACACTTCCAATCTCGTTCACATACTTTTCCAAACTACACTGTAAATGTTTGACTGATGCAAGGGCGTAGGTTTGGTTTGAAAGTTGGTAGGGTTAGTTGGTAGTTGCAAGTATAATTTCTTACAGTATTTCTCTACCCCACCATATTAAATATTAGCCTTTTGTTTTAAAAATCTATAAAGAATAAACAAATGAAGAACTGACCACTGCACAGCTAAGAGAAAAATGGGATATGCTATAAACTATGAAAATGAAATATGCAGGGGCATATCCCTAGCTAAAATTATACCTATGGAATTATGTATTCAATGTACAAAAACAATACAATAATTATGTACAAAAACAATACAATAATTTGTGTGTTATTAATTAAAACAGTTTGTGTTTGTTCATTATTGTAAATTAGATGAATATCGAACCAGATTTTCCTTGTCAAATGTATACATAAATGCAGGTAGCTCCAAAGCGTTCACATCATTTTCTTGCCACTGTATATCCGAGGCTGACAAATCGGAATTTTTTAATTATCAGCATAGGACGATACTTTGACGAGGAAGTGGCAGGAACTGGCTGAACAGTCAAAATAAAGTTTAATGAAACAAAAAGACACAAACATTAACACACATGGCAGCTGCGTGTGGCTCTCTCTCTCTCTCGAACTGCCGCATCCCGCTGCACATATCTCTCTCCTCGGCTGATTAGCCCGATTGGGGGCTGGTCGGGCGATTCATGGCCCCGCCCTCCTCCTCGTCACAAATACATTTTCCCATTTGGCCGATTCAAGCCATGACGGTGCCGAGAATCTACTTCTTGCACGCGAAGGAGCCGTCTAAGACATGTAAATAACTAATCACGGTTCATTTTGTTGTTACTTTACTTTATTTGAGGAACTTTCTTAGCAAATATGGATATATGCTATAAGTAATTCATTTCCATATCATACAATTATTTTGATTAACTGGCATATGTAAAAAATGTATCATCAACACTACTACCCAACAGTCTCTACAGCATTACCTCACCAAAGTGTGGATGCTGAGGAGGAACACATGGCCTGAGGGTGGCATTTGGGAGAGGGCCTTTGCACCCTGGCAGACAGATGACAAAATCGGTGCACCCTGACTCTCAGATATTGTGTGGAAGCCAGCCAGTCAGATTAGAGCTTGCAATATTAGCCAGCTCTTGCTAGTTCTGTGTGCAATATGCATCAGTTTAGTAAACTTGTGTGCAAAGTTTTGAAATATCTGTTTATCCTAACATTCCACCCAAAGCAAAGGAGCAATTTGTTATTCTCTTGCGTGTGGTGCATTGCATCAGCATGCATCAGCTTAATTATTCAGTCTGTCTGGTATGCGATACCTTCAGTTGTATCATAGTGCCACTCTGTGTCTTAACAATCCTTGAAAACCATTTCTCCTATCTCCCTCTCTCTTTATCTGACTGCAGAGTGCAAGTTCCTCTGCACCAACGGCAGATGTCTGAACCTTCTCTCGCTGATTTGTAATCATCTGAATGAATGTGGAGACAACAGTGATGAGGAACACTGCCCTTCTGCTGTACCTCCACTTCCAGACACCATCCATTGTAAGTGCATCCACCCACCTCTGTCCAAACACCACATCTGAATCTCACACTGGTGATATTGCATCAGTGTTGGGGAAGCAAATTTGAAACTGTAGCTTGCTAAACAGCTATCTACCCATAATTCAACATACTTTAATTTACTGTAGCAGTATTTATTTGGTAAAAGAACAATAGATAACAACCAGGGGGTCATCATCAAACTTATATTATAAATATTATCTATATATTTGTAATCAGCTACAGTATATACAAATATATTAATAGACATAAATATATATAAATATATATATTGTACTTTACAGCTGTATTAACCCGGTATCATGACAAGATAATAGTATAAGATGGTGAAAAAGTAGTTTTAAGTTGGATCTTACAAAAACGCAACAACTTTTACTCCCATAGAGAAAAATAAATGAACTAACAGACAATGACGTATGAGTATGTCTGTTACCCTATACCACATACAAAGAGTATGGCGTTTTTTCTTAAAGGAATATTCTGGGTTCAATAGAAGTTAAGCTCAGTCATCAGCATGTGTAGCATAATTTTGAGGTTACAGTGAGCCACTAACAATGGAAGTGAATGGAGCCCATTTTATAAAAGCATTTAAAAGTGATTTACATTTTTTTAAATCTTTACAACAGGTGTTTGGCAACCTTTTTGACATTCCAATCTACATCTTGATGGAATCCTTCCTCATGATCATGCGCGTTTTCATCAGCTGAATGGCTTGTGATGCGCGAATGGCTTTCACGCTTACATTTAAACTTTTTGTTTAGCCTCCCATTCAGCTCATGAAAACAGGCTGCGTGATCATGAAGGATAACATCAATATGTAGATTAGAATGCATGTGTGGAATTTATATAAATAAAATAGTCTACTGCTCTCTCGCCGTTGCTAGCGTGCCAGTGATTACCCCTCCGCGTGCCAGTGCTAGTACACGTGTCTTAGGTTGCCGACCCCTGCTTTACATCTGCGCAGTGTAGAATGTTTTCTGTATAGTAGACTCATGGTTAACCAGTTCCAATGATTCCTTCAAGTCTTTAGCTGTCACTCTAGGGTTCTTTTTTACCTCATTGAGCATTCTGAGGTGTGCCCTTGAGTCATCTTGGCTGGACGGCCACTTCTAGAGAGAGTAGCCACAGTACTAAATCATCTCCATTTATAGACAATTTGCAAAGCAACAATTCCCATCATCTAGGGTTTATGGCGTTATGTCGTCATGGGAACAAAGTTGTAAAAACATAAAAGTTATTTATACATGTTTATACGTGTTTTTATTTCACTAAAATCATGATAGCATGCATATTGTTTAAGTCTCATGGCTATACTTTTGAAACTGTATTTTAACGTTAACAAATTGGCCTCATTCTCTTCCATTGCAAGTGTCTAACTGTAACCCAGATTTTTGCTTTTTAATTTTTTTTCAAGAAAAGGAGGGACCAGTCTTAATCCTTTTTTGTGATAATCAATATTATGTCACAGTGCTGTCGATTGAGCTTAACACTGTAATAAAAGACTCATTTTCCATGAAAAATCACATTTAGTAATGAAAATAATCTTAATAAACTCTGTTACTGACACAGTTAATACAGTTCATTAATATGTAACTGTAGATGATAAATGTTGACTTGGTGCCTTAATATAGAATATATTTGCAATTAATTTGCAGTCGCAATTGTATATTTTTGAGCCAAGCTAACATGTTATTTAGGGTACTGACCAGTAGCCATTTTTAATGTTATATCTTTTAACTTAACTTGCTGAATACTGCTCTTTATTATTGATTCTGTCTGCATCAGTATTGCTGTTAAAGGCTGCTTTATCCTTTGCTAGCAGACTGTGTGTTTGTGTATATTTGTTTAACAAGGGCTTTTACCGAATATTGAAGGTATTCAATATTGTATAGTCATTTGTATAACCTTCCCCTTACGTCCTTTGCTTGAATGTGTTTTTGTACTTGTGGATGCTGTTTGTACATTAATGTGTGTGCTTGAACTTGCTCTTTAAATCGCGCACACACACAAACTCTTGCTGGATGTCACTCATCTTACAAGGCCAGTTTATCATTAAAACATACAGACAGGTTGTTCGCTCTTTGGAACTTAAACAAATGTGCTCAGGTGTCTTTTCAAGACCAAGTTGAATTAGTTAAAATTATTTAGGGTCAGGGTAGGGTAAGGTTAAGTTAGGGGTAGAGGTAGGGGTAGGCTTAGGTTGAGAGTTGTGGTAAGGTAGGGCAAGATAAGTTTACAGATCCCTTGATCGAGCACTGATTCAGAAAATGTGTTTTCAGAGGACTGATCATGTGACAACTAGCTGGTTTGCAAAGGTGAAGGATGACTTTCAAGTGCCTTTGATGTGGTCCAGGCTTTTACTTCACAAGGTTTTCAAGAAGCAACAAGAACTTCTCTTATGCTCAGCTTTTATTGGCCATGCCCGTTTCCCCGCTCTTTCTGTTACTTTTCTTTTTCATTATATTTCCGCTGCCTTCTGTTCACGAGCACTCCCCACATTGGGAACGCTCGGTTATATGTGCTTTATTTAGCATTCTTTCCCCCCATTTTTTCCCTGCTGTCTGCTGAACAAGGACCACTCTTTAGCTAGGGAACAAGTCCAGCCGCTGCACGTAAAATATTTAGCAGTCTGGGCCGCATGTTAATGAAAGGCGTCTGCGGCTGGCTGCTATTTTCGAGACACCTGTGTGTGCCGTGATTGAATTTTCAGTGGCTAAGGATTGCTGATTTTTTAGTCTCTGGAAAGAGACGGAGAGAGCGAGAGAGACGCAAAGGAGGCAAAACGAGAGATGAACAGACAGGGGGGGGTAATGGCCATTGCCGTAGCGTAGCGTTCTCTCAGACAGATGGATCATGAATATAGTGTAGACGCTGTGTGTCTGGGTGAGTCAGGAGTCAGGGGGGCCTGGTACAGAGAGGGGTCTTTACTTATCCCCACCCCCACAACACACATTCTGTCAGTGGAGAGAATGACAGTTTTTTGAATGCAGAAAAGAAATGTTTGTTATCATGTGCGCATAAGACAGACATTAGAGGGAGATAGATCTAAATTTCACAGGGTTGTTTTTTGTTTTAGTTTTTTGGCCTTTGAAGAGCTACAAGGTGGCTATAGACATGCAGCATTATTTTAAAGAGATAGTTCACCCCAAAATGTAAATTCTGTCATCATTTACCCACTCTCACGATGCTCAAAACCTGTATGACTCTTTCTTTTGTAGAAAACAAAAGGGGATGTAATGCAGAATTTAGCCTCCATCACTATTGGATTTTCATTTTATAGACAAAACATCTCCTGTCTGCTCCTGAAATCCTCCTTTTTGTGTTCCATGAATGAAAGTCTTTTGAACAACATGATAGAATTGAAATAAAATATATTTTTTTAAACATTGATCTAAAAATCAGCTCTATTGGAACAAACCCTTTGGAGTTAGAACAATGACTAAAATATTTGAATTCATATTCTAGACATGTGACATTGAACAAAATATAAGATTGTTCAGGCACATTTTACATTTGCATTTTTAAACATAATTTAATAATCATGTTTTTTATATATATATTCAGATGTATTCAAATACATTCGTTATTGTTTTGTGCTAACCATGTGTGAAGTTTCCATCTTCAAATAACTTTTCTGTCCTGGACCATATTAAAACTAAGCAGCCGATAAAATGTTCTCACGTGTCCTGTTTGTGGTTGTGGCTGGTTAGGACAAATACTCAGGCTGCGATGTAATTCTCATGCTTGTACTACACACTATGTTCTTCACACTATGTTCTTTCGTCAAATTGATTACCTTAAAATTCATTACTACTTATCTTTTTCTTCATACATTTAAAAACCAGTCAGACCAATTGGACACCTTTTGTTTTTCAAAGTACTTGTGTGTGGGAATGGTCTATATAGCGCCTTTTTTAATCTTAGCGTTTACCAAAGCGCTTTACAGTGTGTCCCAATCACCCATTCACACATACATTCACACTCACACTCATACACCCAGCATCACATGCAAGGCGCTAGCCTGCCATTGGGAGCAACTTGGGGTTCAGTGTCTTGCCCAAGGACACTTCGGCATGTGGTGTCATGTGGGCCGGGAATCGAACCGCAATTAGCGGCCCACCCGCTCTACCACCTGAGCTACAGACGCCCCTAATCCTAATCTTGCATACTATTTCGAATAGAAAGTATGGGAGTCAGCCATTGTCTTGTGTCTTGTTTTTTTGGACAAAAATATGGATTAAATAAGTCAATTTTGGATTAAATAAGTCAATTTATTTATTGACATTTTATCACAGTGTGTCTAGTTAGGACACAGTGACTCTAAACTGTTAGAGTGTAAATGGAAAACTTGTAATTGTATATAATTGAAATAATTAGTGTTATTTAGTGATGTAGTCTGATGCGTAAATCACACAGCTATCAGGACTAGTATTAACATGCGTTTTAATAAAAATAAGACATTGTGCATATGGATTAAGTCAGCAATAACAGACAATAAAACTGATTTTAATAACACAACAGATCTGTAGAAAATGTTTACTGATGGGAATCTGTGTCCTGTCTGTTAGATTTAGATGAGCTGGTTTATCTCTGTTTACCTGATATGATTTTAGAGATTTATGAATAGCACTTGTGTGATGTGACCTGTAACAGAATAGTAGGTAGTCATGAAGGGTTAATAGTTCACTGATATGAAGACACAGGTTCACACAGATCTGTGCTCATATACAGTCTTCAAAATGTGTCACTTTCACTGGCCTGAATAAACAAGAGTGTTTGCCCTCAATAGTACAGATCTTTCATTGCTTCTGTCTAGACATTCAGAGTGAACACACACACACACACACACACACACACACACACACACACACACACACACACACACACACGCGCGCGCGCATGCTAGTATTTGTTTTATTGAATTTCATGTATGCTAATTTAAATCAAAAACCTATTGTGTCCAGACAGGATGATTTTCATTACTGTTCTGATTATTATTATTTTTTGTTTTTGCTTTACAGTAATAAGGATTTGGGTGTTTAATGTGCTTAATTGCAGTAGTGGCTCATGACTACAGAAATAGGTGGGGCAGATCTTGCTCTGAGCACTATAGGTTATGTATAACCACTGGGAGGTTTTACATTGTTCAACATGTTAAAACACCAGCGTGATACCTACATAACATGTGGTGTCCTTGCATAATTCATGGCACAAATTTCTCCCCAATTTGGATTGCTCAATTCCCACTGCTTACTAGGTCCAAGTGGTGATGCGGTTACTTACCTCAATCCGGGTGGCAGAGGACAAGTCTCAGTTGCCTCCACTTCTGAGATATGCAATCCGCGCCTCTTAACCCGAGGCTCGCTGTGCATGACACCGCGGAGACTCACAGCATGTGGAGGCCCATGCTACTCTCCGCGATCAAATCACGCACAATTTACCACACACCCCATTGAGAGCGAGAATCACTAATCATGACCACGAAGAGGTTGCCCCATGTGACTCAACCCTCCCTAGCAACCGGACCAATTTGGGTGCTTAGGAGACCTGGCTGTAGTCACTCAGAACAACTTGGATTCGAACTCACGACTACATGTGTAGTAGTCAGCCTCAATACTCGCTACCCAGGCCCCCACGATGCTGGATATTCTTAATAGGAATTTATTTTACAGTGTTGACTTGTTGGAGATTTAAATCATATGTTGTTGTATAATGTTAAATTATAACATATTAATGTTAAATTATAACATTATAACATTATATGATGTTGAAGAACCCCAGCGAGGAGAGGGAAAGGAAACCATGGCGAATCTTAGTGCAAAATAGCATATTCTTTAAGTGTACTGTAGGACAACTGAGTTAAGTAATAAAAACACAACATGTCTACATGCTATTTGCATATTTCCACAGAATCCATAATGCTAAAAAAACAAAATGCTTAATATTATTAATAATAATTTTCCAAATTACAGTATGGGCTCTATTTTAAGAGGGCTATGCCTTAAGTGCAACACTATGAAAAACGTCATACAAAGTCAGTTGGTATGGCCATGCTGTTTATATATTTTCGTGCAAGCAATGCACTCAATCTAGGCACAAGTGGATTGGCAAAACAGTGCGTGCAAAGTGCTAATCGGCTGGTCAAGTACAATTTTAATTCTTTGTTTATTGCACTGTCTGCGTATAGCCTATAATATATTACATTTCATGTCAAGCAACTTCGATATATGAATGAAGATAGCCCATTTATATGAATTTGGTAGTGTAGATGAATGAATGAATGAATGAATAAATGAATGAACGTTACATTTATATAGATATTTTCTGACACTATACTCAAAGCGTTTTACACAGTGAATAGGGGACTTTCCTCAACGAATACCAGTGTGCAGCATCCACCTGGATGATGCGACAGCATTAATAGCGTGCCGTATGCTCACCACACAGCAGCTATTGTTGGAGAGGAGAGAGTAGAGTTATAGAGCCAATTCATGGATATGGATTATTAGGAGGCCATGATTGATAAGAGCCAATGGGGGGAATTTGGCCAGTACACCGGGGTTATAGCCCTTCTCTTTTCGAGGAGTGTCCTGGGATTTTTAATGACCACAGATATTCAGGACCTCGGTTTAAAGTCTAATCTGAAGGACGGTGCCTTTTTTACAGTACTGTGTCCCCATCACTATACTAGGGCATTAGGACCCACACAGACCACAGGGTGAGCACCCCCTGCTGGCCTCCCTAATAATACCTGTTCCAGCAGCAACTTTAATTTTCCCCAGGTTGTCACCCATCCAGGTACTGACCAGGCTCAACCCTGCTTAGCTTCAGTGGGCAACCAGCCTTGAGTTACAGGTTGATATGACTGCAAAATAAATGGGCTGTATGCTGTGCATCCCCTCCTCTGTTTGTCGCCTGTGCTGCTCCGGACATTATGCCAAGATTAGATGTGGTTATGAAATGTCTTAGCGCAATGACCTATTTCTCAGTTTATACTATACTATACACCCACAATTTGCGCACATACACCCACAGTAAATACGATACGATCAGTTTTGGGTGAAAACAGACCAAAAATATATCTTCATTTTCACTCTAAATCTTGTCATCTGCAGTCTCATCAGCCCGATTATGAATTGAAGCTTGATTACACTGCCTCGCACTTGACTTGTAATGATAAATGTATCATTAAAAAATGAATTCCTAAATGCAAAACATTTTTGAGACTTATGCTTCCAGAAGCACACTGTTTTGCTCAGCACACTGGATATGTTTATCCTACCCACAGATTAATCTGCTCTGTCATTGTTAAACTGACATTGACCTATTTTAAACCAGACTCTGTGTCTAAAAAGCATGGCGCTCATGGTGCAAGAAAATGCTGAAAATACAGTGAGGTAAAGTATAATGCCAAAGACATTTATCAGGCAGACATTTATAAAAAATAGCACAAGACAGATCCTGTGAGAACTGTCTTTTGGAATGGTGAGGAGAGATTTTGTCTTGCCAGTTTCCCACAAATTTTATGTGTGATTATGCACAATTTCTATATCTGTGATTAGTTTACAATATTATCCTATTGTGCAGAATGGGCACTTTGGGAGGTGAAAATAGCCTGACATTGAAACACAAAAGGAATGAAAGCATGGAGTCTGTCTGTGGGGTGTTATTTGAGTGTATTGAAAAGCACTGTCACTGTTTTCAGCTGGTTCTGTCTGTCTGCTGCACACAAACAAACACACACATTCTGACCTGTGCTGTCTGCCAAGAGGAACAACAACATTTTATGCTTCAGAAAGAAAAGTCCAAAAGTATAAGATGATTTCAGGCAAAGACATAACCCTGGGGCGCTGTTTTTGCATTTTAAATATGTATTTGCTTTTTTTAATGTAGGAAGTATATAAAAAAAATGCTGCTAAGATGATAACATGTTCCTTTTCGCTTTTGTTACTGTTGCTAGCGTTCAAAATGTCTGCTTGTTGTTTTTCAGTCCGGTGGAGTCAGCAGCCCTTCAATCTTTCTCTGCTCTCTCCCTCTGGCAGTTATGCGCAGTGTGTATTCATGTGTTTTGGGAAGGAAATGAGTGTGTCGGTGGTGAAGTGCACACTACACCTCTCTGTCACTCTTTGCAGCAAACCCCAAAAAAGCCAGACACACTGCACCAGCTACAGGAGTGACAGCAGACTGCAGATGTTTGAGTTTAAAGTCTCAAAAGCACTGATTTTAGGTTAAACATGTAACTATTTGGAGTTATTAAAATTATATTGGATAGAAATAGAACTGAAAAAAAAATCTTAAAGGAATGTCTGGTCTGTTGAATGCTTGATTCTGATTGGCTGACGGATGTTCTATGGTGTGCAGTTAATTTTCTGTAAAAGCACAACTGAAATAGTTCCAGGTCTTGACCGCATAACGGTTCCATATCACTTCGCCAAATTATTTAAAAGAGCTGTACAGGCTGCCACAGACAAATAACCAATAACCAAATAAATCAAAGACATTGGCTAAGTAAAAAGTATGACAAATAATATCTATAATATCCTAAATATGTTTTAATATCTGTGGAAAGCACAATCGTGCTCCCTCTCTTTCTTTCTCTCTCTCTCTCTTTGGTTCAGACTCACACACTAAAACCTGAAAATGTCTTAAGGTCTGATAACCATGGTAAAATCAAAATTATTTACTCTGGTCTGTTGTATTATTGAAAAATGGTGCACACCTGAGGTGTAACTGCCACGACGCATGGGTGTGCATTACTTTTCAAAAATTGAACTGTCCATTGTCAGTTACTACTTACACAGTTTTCAAGCTATTTTGCTCGACCTTACTTGGTATCAAAGAACCATGGTATTGCCACAGTTCTTTTTTGTAAAAGTTTGCTTTATGGAGAGTACAAAGAATTTAGATGGTTTATGTGTGCTGTGTCCAAGAATTGTTTCTCTCAAACATTCAAATCAGTTTAAATCAAGGAATTTAATCATCCACCAAAATAGAGAGGAAACAGACTCACTGTTAGTGAAGAAGAGAGTGAGTGTCCTTGTCTGAGGTCAGAATCATGTAACGGAGTCTGTGGAAGTTGCTAAAAGCCAGACGAGACAGTCAAACCTGGGTGTTCCCCTGGTGGATTGTTTGTGGTATTACGTACCACAAGTGCCTTGCATCAGGAAAGAAAAATCAGGAGGAAACTACAGAGACTGAGTGTTTGACAGTGATTTGTGTCTGTGGTGTTGATTTCTGCATTCCCCTAAAAAAAAAATCAACTGGTTCTGACAGTATTCCAGCAGAGATCCCAAAAGAGGGTGGATGCCTCTACAGCATTACACCTACGTATCACAGAGGTCTGGAACCAGGGGTGCATTCCCCAATATTGGAACTGTGCTGATACAGTGACCATAAGAATAAGGGAGATAAATCTATCTGCTTCAGCAGTAGCACCCTACAATAGCACTTTTGTCCATCAACAGAAAAGTCTTGGCTAAGGTTATGCTCAAAAGGCTGGTTCAGTCAGAGGCAGAGCGCACCATGTCAGAGTCAGAGTGAAGATTTTGTAAAGATTGGGGTACTGTTGACATAATCTTTATAACTAGACATCATTATGAGAAATGCAAGGAACAACATCAGGACTTGTTTATTACCTTTACCATAGATCTGTCAAAGGCATTTGACACCATCAATAAGACTACTGTGGGATGTTCTCCAGAAATTCGGTTATCCACCCAAATTCTTCACACTCCTCCTTAAGTTGGCCCATGTTTTAGGAAGGTGGCAGAGGTCAGAACCCTTAGTTATAAGCTTTTATGCTGGCTTCTGTCCTATTTAATAACTTCCTTGCCTGTGTGACTACATTGGTGTGTAGGGAGATTGAAGGGGAGGCAGGAGTCACCATTAATTTCCATCTTGATGGGAATATCTTCAAATCAGAGGACTGCAGGCTACCACCAAGCACAGATCTGAGAAAATACTTGAGCTGCAGTATGCTGATTTAAAACATTCTGAAAAATTGCAGTCTACGATTCCAACATAGGTGGGAAAAAAGTCAAAAAAGCGAAATCTGTCAAACATTAATATGCCCTGCATGTAACCGAATCTGTATCAAGGATTGGATTGGACAACCATTTAAAGTAGAAGACCTTTTTGTTTGCCGATTGCTGTGGTGATCCGAGGGCGCAAAGAGATTTAAAAATAGATGAAAATTGCAGTCTACAACACCAATAGAGGTGAAAAAAGAGGCACAAACGTAATCTGTCAAACATTCATATTCCATGCATGTAACCGAATCTGTATATCAAGGATTGGATTGGACAACAATCTAAAGTAGAACACATTGCTGTTTGGCGATCAACGATTTAGACTGGACAGCCACTTAAATACTTAAAAATAAAGGAGAAGATAGTCATCATCAGTCTACGATTGGCAACCACAAGCAAGCAAGTTGTTGATTTCTGCATTCTCAGAGTTCAAGGGCTGCTTCAGCCACCAAAGGTTTATATGTGTTTAGGTTCTCTAGTTTTTCTGCAGTACACATCAGACATTAGTTGCAGAGTTGAGGTCTTTGGTTTTCCCCGTCTGTTTAGCCTCCGCTCTTGTAAGAATCTACTCTCCATACCCTATAATGACAAAGCAAAAACCAGATTTTTGATAATTTACAAATGTATTAAAAAGAAAAACTGAAATATCACATTGACCCTTTGCTATGACACTTGAAATTTAGCTCAGGTGCATCCCATTTCTCTGGATCATCTTTGAGATGTTTCTACACTTTGATTGGACTCCACTGGTGGTAAATTCAATTGATTGGACATGATTTGGAAAGGTGCACACCTGTGTATATAAGGCCTCACAGCTGAAAATGCATATCAGAGCAAAAACCAATCCATGAGGTCAAAGGAACTGCCTGCAGAGCTCAGAGGTAGGATTTTGTCGAGGCACAGATCTGGGGAAGGCTATAAAAATGTTTTTGGCTGCATTGAAGTTTCCCTAGAGCAAAGTGGCCTCCATAAATCTAAAATGGAAGAAGTTTGGAACAAACAGGAGTCTTCCTGAACTGGCCGCCTGGCCAAACTTAGCAATTGGGGGAGATGGGCCTTGGTAAGAGAGGTGACCAAAAACCTGATGGTCACTGGTTGAGCTCCAGAGATCTTGTGTGGGGATGGGAGAAACTTGCAGAAGGTCAACCATCACTGCAACACTCCACCGATCTGGGCTTCATAGCAGAGTGAACATACGGAAGCCCCTCCTCAGTGCATGACACATGAAAGCATGCTTGGAATCCCAACGGTGAAGCCTAGTGGTTGTGGCATCATGCTGTGGGGGTGTTTGTCAGTGGCAGGGACTGGGAGACTGGACAAGGTTGAAGGAAAGCTGAACTCAGCAAAATACAGAGATTCCTTAATGAAAACTTGGTCCAGAGCGCTCAAGACTTCAGGCTGTGCTGAAGGTTCACCTTCCAACAGGACAATGACTCTAAACACACAGACAAGACAATGCAAGAGTGGCTTATGGTAAACTCTGTGAATGTCCACCTAATGTGGGCTAATGCACACAACTGTTAATCAGGAGGTCGTTGGTTCGATCCCCACAGCCACCACCATTGTGTCCTTGAGCAAGGCACTTAACTGCAGGTTGCTCCCTGTAATAAGTGCACTGTAAGTCGCTTTGGATAAAAGCGTCTGCCAAATGCATAAATGTAAATGTAAATAAATGTCCTTGAGTGGCCCAGCCAGAGCCCGGACTTGAACCCAATCGAACATCTCTGGAGAGACCTAAAAATAGCTGTCCACCGACAGTCCCCATCCAACCTGACAGAGGTTGAGGGGATCTACAGAGAAGAATGGCAGAAAATCCCCAAATCCTGGTGTGCAAAGCTTGTCACATCATATACAAAAAGACTTGAGGCTGTAATCGCTGACAAAGGTAATTCAACTAAGTACTGAGTTAAGGATCTGAATACTTATGTTAATGTGATATTTACATACAAGTTTTTTATTTTTATTTTCAAATATTTAGTTTTTGCTTTGTCATTATGGAGTATGGAGTGTAGATTAATGTGAAAAAAATATATAATTAAAATAAATTAGCAAAAGGCTGTTACAAAATGTGAAAAAAAAAAATAAGGGGTCTGAATACTTTCTGAATGCAGAAGTAGGTACCAATACTAGTGAAATTGTACCTGTTGAACGATAAAATGGGTGAAAATATCCATCAGACTTTCGTTAAATGAGGGACCGGAGCCATGTCTAGGGACCAGAATATACATAATAGAGACTTGAGGGAAGGCCAGTAATCAACTTCCTAGCAACCACCCAGAATGCCCTAGCAACCGCATAGTAGTAAGCTAATGAACCACCCAGAACACCTTTGCAACTGCATAACAACTCTTTGGGAACCACCCAGAACATTGTGATGGTGAGTGCCACTTACATTTCATTTTCTTCAGAACTTGTAAAAACCTAGTTTTTTATTCTTAACACTCATGCATGAAAGACTCCCCAGACCTACAGTTTAGTTCTTTGGTAAATGAATTAAATTAGGTGCTACGAAGCTCTGAGTGGAGCCAAAGTTCAATAGAAAAAGTCTAAGTTCAAGAGAAGCTACTCAAACAGAAGTTGTAGAAAGTGTGTGCGTGTGCATGAGAGCGAAGGGTTCAGCGTAGCACGGGGAGTCAGTAGTCTAAGTCTGTAAGTGTGGTTAATGAATACCGCCCCCTCAGGGTGATCCCTTCATGTAAACACTTCATCACTTCAGCACTGAGAGACTGCATAGCTCCCAAGGCACGTCCCCTTGTTGCCCAGGACTTTACTGCCTATCAATATCTCCCTTAACACAAACACACACACGCTCTGCTGGATACTAACACCACCTTAACTAGGAGTGGAATTAAGCTGGGACCTGGTGATATGCTATTAGATCAATATCTGGGTTGTGATCCAATCATATTTTGATTCTTTATGTTTAGTGTAATACGATTTCAAAACTGTAATGTATATTGTGATGTTTTTGTCACTTGTGTCTTATTCATCTTCATTGGACTTTTGTGCTTTGTGCAACAAGTTTTAAATTTGTTGCATCATTGTAGAGTCATTTATTCTTATATTCTTAGTTCGTTAGAGTATGCTTTTCGGTCAACAGAATAGAGCCTAACTGTCTGTTCCAGAAGGAAAAATACCATTATTTTTTCCATAGGGGAATTGAACGATTACTTAAAAGCCTTTAAAGACAGACCTGGTGTGAGCTCCAAGGTTGTTAATCGATTTTTAATTAATTAATCGAGGTTGTTCGTTGTTGTATCGGAGCAATTCAAGCTTGAAGTACTTACTGTTTTCTCCAGGGGGCAGTAAGTGAAACTTCAGCTGTATAGGTAACGTGCAGCTAATACAGAGAATAAACCACACTTACCGACAGCAGACAGCACAAGAACGCGTGTTCAAACCGTATTTTAAAGCTCTTTGGTTCAAACACAGCTTGATGGAGTGCAAATCTGACTGAAGGGAACTTAAACTGTGATTTCTACGTTTCATACTTTATTTTTTGTTATGTTTATGACGCAACACAACCAAAGTGAGACGCTCCAAATGCAACTGTCTGATGTAGGTGTACAGGCAAAAAATTATTGCTGTGGACTGTAGGCCAATGATAGGAATTATTTACCATGTAATTAATTCAATTAAATAAAAATTTAAAAAATTTAAGCCCAACTTCTAATCAACAACTTTAAGTCAATAGATCTATATTTTTCCTTTGTTTTTAATTCAATTAAATTCATTCACAAAACTTCATGAGATTGTAGTTCATGCCTTAAGTACACAGTCTTGTACCTCAGTATTTTTGTCCAAATTTAATAATTTTTTTTGCTTCAAATCAAAGTTTGTAATGTCACTTCAGTGCTAGTTGGTTTGGTTCACAGCTTAGAATACATTTAGGAAGGAGTTATGATATCCCTATGGAAGAAATAATGGGAAAAATACTTCTGGAACCAAGACTTCAGTCTATAGCACTGTTGTGCTGTATAGAAATGGAAATATTTAAGTGTCAGAGCCGTAGCCTTGTGGGCAGTTCTACGACATGATGTAGTAGCATCACAGGTGACCCAAGCTCGATTCGTGACTCAAGGTCCTTTTCCGATCCAATTCCCCCTATTATCTGCTGTTGTTTCCTGTCTCTCCACTTTTCTGTCTAATGAAGGTTGGAAAAAAAATTCTATAAAAAATAAAAATACAAAATTTAGTATTTGTTGACATAATGTTGCTGTATATTTCATTCTCACAGTGGTAGTCAGTCTTTCCCCAAAAAAATATTCATGTGAAAAATGTAACTATATTGATCAGATATTGGAATAATTACAAGCACAATCCATTTTTGTCTGGCCTTTCTTACTACCCTTATACCTCATTTTGGTGTATTAATAGTCTAGTTAGAGTGAGAGTTGATTAACGAGGATTTGACAATGAGGAGGGTGTGGCCTGAATCAGCTGATCAGTTGGAGAGCGAGATAAAGGGGAGCCGGAGGTGCCAGTTCAAGAGAGAGAGAGAGAGAGAGAGAGAGAGACGCACGTGGCCGCGCTGCATGTGTGTCTGTGTTAATTTATGTTTTATGTTGTTTTAAGTTCATTTTTATTATTAAACCTTTATGTTGACTGTTCAGCCTGTTCCTGCCTCCTCCTTTCCCATCCTTAAACTGGTACAGAGGATTACATTAGTCATTGGTGACTGCATGCACCTACCCTCATCAGCCCTAATCAATACTGTTTCCTATTAATGTGTAGAAATAGTTCAGAATGTTCAAGCTAACAAAACGTAGGTGCTATTTAAAGGACAAAATATTTTTAAATATATAACAATATGATTATATTATCTAATTAGGGTGAAAACATTATATTGAATACAATAATTTAATTAATATAAATGAATAAAACTAGAAAACACACCATTTCATTTCATTATAGTGATACACAGCATCAAAAAAAAAAAAATAATAATAAAAACTAAAAATATATATATATAATATATATATATATATATATATATATATGGCAAAGTTCATTTAAGGCTGAATGATTGGGATGAATCAGAGTTTCCAATGCTAATGATAAGGGAACCGTTTATTGTACCCAGTTCATTTACATCAGCTAAGACATCTATGGCATGAGATCTACCTTTCTTTTATGCTGTAGCAGTTTATATGTTGCAAGATTTATATACACATACCAAAAATGTTATGATTCTTAATATACCAATTAAAATATTCTCAAGTAATTATTCAAGTCATGAATTAATTTGTCAACTAATCCTGTTAAAATGCAATTACAGATATGTTTAATTTCTTACTGTAGTTGAAATTCTAAATACACAAATCGGCTATGTACTTTTTACTAGTAAAGATTATATTTTTAAATATAAATAATTACTTTGTTAATAGTGCAAATGTACATTCCTGATATCAAAAATTCAGTTACAATTAGTAAAAATGCTCATTTTTGATATGTGGAATTTGTTATTTGACTAGTAGCAATGTTAGATATCTGTAATTGCATTTTGAACAGGAGTGATTGATCGATCAAGTGTGAAATTCTACTAGTGAAAATGCAGTTACAGATATCAAAAAGTACAGCTTTACTAGTTTAAAGTATATTTTTGATATCAAGAATGGTTATTTTCATGAATAATGATGTCATTTTTTATAAATAATGTTTTTACTAGTGCAATGCTAATCCTACTGATGTCAAGAATTAGCATTTTAACAAGTTAAAATCAAATTATACAGTGGAAAGAAAAAGTTTATGAACCCTTTGGAATTAGTTGGTTTTCTCCATGAATTGTTCATAGACAGAACAAAATAGTAGACATACAAAATGTGTTTAAGCTAACAACACACACACATTTATAATCTTTCATGTCTTTATTTAACACATCTCATTAAACATTCACAGTGCTGTGGAAAAAGTAAATGAACCCTTGGATTTAATAACTGATGGATCCTCCTTTGGCAGCAATACCCTCAACCAGGTGATTCTTGGTAGCTGCAGATTAGACCTGCTCAATGTTCAGAAGGAATTTTCCAACATTCTTCCTTACAGAACTGTTTCAGCTCAGCCATATTCTTAAGACTCCTGGTGTGAACAGCTCTCTTGAGGTCATTCCACAGCATCTCTATTGGGTTAAGGTCTGGGCTCTGACTGGGCCACTCCAAAAGGTGGATTTTATTTTTCTGAAATCATTCTGTAGTGGATTCACTTCAATGTTTAGGGTCATTGTCCTGCTGCATCACCCAACTTCTACTGAGCTTTAGCTGGCGCATAGCCATCCTGACATTATTGTGTAGGATATCTTGATAAACTTGATAAACAACGTACTTCACTGTTGGAATGATGTTTTCATGTTGGGATATGGAGCCCTTTTTACACCATATGTAGTGTTGCAAGTTCTTCCCAAAAAAGTCAACCTTAGTTTCATTAGACCACAAAACATTTTCCCAGTAGCGTTGTAAAGTGTCAAGGTGGTCTTTGGCAAACTTCAGACATGCATCAATGTTTTTGTTGGAAAGCAGCGGCTTCCTTCGTGGTATCCTGCCATGGACACCATGTCTGTTTAAAGTTTTCTGCATTGTAGACTCATAAACAGAGATGTTATGTACTGGAACCAGTTCCAATGATTCCTGGAAGTCTTTAGCTGCTACTCCAGGGTTCTTTTTTACTTCATTGAGCATTCTGCGGTGTTACTTTGAGTCATCTTGACTGCTAGAGAGAGTAGCCACAGTACTAAATCATCTCTAACTGTGAATCTCTAACACATGAATATCTAAACTTTTAACCCTTTCTAGCTTTACGCAAAGCAACAATTCTTGATTGTAGGTCTTCTGAGATCTCTTTTTTTTTCCGAGGCATAGACCACGTCAGCAGTTTCTTCTTGTTAATAGAAAACTCAAAATGTTTGAGTGATTTTTTGAATTCAAAGTAGCTCTAACCCACACCTCCAATCTCGTTCCAATAATTGAATGCCAGATTTGAAACTCCTGACTCTAATTAGCTTTTGTTGAAGTCATTACACTAGGGGTTCACATACTTTTTTCAACTTATGCTGTTAGTTTTTGAATGATGTATTCAATATATACAAGAACAATACAATAATTTGTGTGCTATTAGTTAAACAGATTATGTTTGTTCATTATTGTAAATTAGATGAAGATCAAACCAGATTTTAAAACAAATAATTGCAGGTAATTACAAAGGGTTCACATATATTTCTTGCCACTGTAGATATATATAATCCATATCCTGCACATGATAACATTTCGAAAATGTCTTGCAATGGGTCATTTCCTGAATTGCATAATTCCTTTAGTGATTCGGGTTTAACCAATGCAGACAGCATTTACAAATAAACCACAACACCAGTGGCCACAATTCATTTTAGTGAATTCCCCCTTGGTGTCAATGGAAGGTCCTCACAAGAACAAGTTATCAAGAGGTGTGTGTGGAAGGGATTTTCCTTATACATTCATTTTCTTATTCTCATCATATTGTCCAGACAAATTGTAAGATATATCAGTCTAAACAAGAAGTTCCTGCATGTTTCCATGAAAATGAGCCCTGTGTACTGTTATGAACACAATGGACACAGTGCAGTGGTAGTTTTAACTGTGAAATGTTGATCTGTGATGATGTGATGGCTGACAGCACTGTGATTTAGACTTCCACCTGAGCAATCACAGGTGCTGTAACAGAGCCTGACGGATGTGTCTGTGTTTCAGCCATAAGGAGTTTAGCCTCCGGGAACAGGCAATATGAGTCATCCCTTTAGACGCTGTTGAGCATTGAAAAGAGTTTGTGGCATGATCTGATATTGCAAGAAGGCTTGATTAGTGTAAGAAAACTAGGAAATGTGGGCCATGTGATTTAGTGTGAATGACTGCAGCTTTCATTTCTTTTATTTAGCAGCTGCTGTCATTAGTGGTGTTTGATAAGGCACCGTTTACACTTAGTGTTTCAGCAATCCGATCAAAAGAACATCGCTAACCCTTGCTAGGGAGTAGTAAACAAAAAGTAGCCATGCTACTAACTTTCAGTAGCATGTCACTGCCAGTAGTAATAGTGTAGCCTTTCCTTTAATAAACTACATTTTCCAATAAGTTATGGTGTAGCGTTTCAAAATGCTGCACAGCAATGGAGCTGAGGGAGTAACAAAACTCTCACCTAAATCGTCCTCTCTCTTATGTAGTGCTGGAAAGACCAAATTATTTAAAGGGATAGTACACCCAAAAATTTAAATTCTCTCATCATTTACTCACCCTCATGCTATTCCAGATGTGTATGACTTTCTTTCTTCTGCTAAACTCAAACAAAGATTTGCACATAAAAGGACACAAAGGCAGCATAAAAGTAAACCATATGACTCCAGTAGTTAAATCCATATCTTCTGAAGTGATATGATTTGTGTGGGTGAGAAAAAAATCTATATTTAAGTCCCCTTTTTTTATATATTCTCCTCCATGCCCAATAGTGGCAAAATGCATGAAGAATATGAACTGCCAAAAACAAAATAAGAAGAATGTGAAAGTGAATGTGGAGATTTATTGTAAAATCTTAAATCTTGATCCTTTTTCTCACCCACACCTATCATATCCCTTCTGAAGACATGGATTAAACCACTGGAGTATTATGGATTAATGTTATGCTGCCTTAATGTGCTTTTTGTAGCTTCAAAGTTCTAGTCACCATTCACTTGCATTGTATGGACCTGCAGAGCTGTAATATGTTTCAAAAGATCTTTGTGTTCAGCGGAAGAAAGAAAATCATACACATCTTTGATGGCATGAGATTGAGTAAATGATGAGGTAATTTTCATTTTTGGGTGAACTATTCCTTTTAAATGAGTCAGTTCTTTTGGACAGTTCAGGTAAATGAACTGGTTAATATAACCAATTCCTTAATTTATAGTGAGTCGGTTATTTCTGTCTGTTCATGGAAATGAACTAATTTACATAGAGTAAATGATTCACTGATTCACTTGTGCTCCATGCAGCCTTATAGGGACTTTATTGCTAAATCTAAATTTATTTGCTGCTGTTTATTGCTATATTTCTATTCATTTATATAACATATTTTCTAGTTTATGTATAAATGTATGTTCAATTTAATGTTGTTACCTTGATTATTTAGTCCTTATGAAATGAATCATGGTTTTACTATTGTAGTAGTAACCATGAAGCAGTTCGCCATTAACTTGCTGTAATTATTACAGTATGGTTTAAACTATTTTACTGTAAAAGGAGGTCCAACTAACTGTAAAATGTAGTTACAAAGATTTGCTGTTATACTTGTACTACTGTAAACTGTTACAATGTGAAATTTACTGTAATTTGCTGGTAACTTTCTCCAGTTTATTTACTGAATAAAATATATGCATACATTATAGAATTACTGTAATTCCAGTATAGAATTACTGTATTTAAAAAATGCCAGTAAATAAAAATTGCAACAAAGAGTAAATTCAATAACTTTTTTATTGTTCAATGGATCTTCAAAATGCTGCCAAATCATTCAAATTAGTTATTTTTATTGTATCATAATGAGCTACATTCCCACTCCTTACAGTTTCAATTAGAGCTTTAAATTATTGAAACATTTTTGTATGTCCATACTAATAAACCACAGTCACAGGCATGTATGCATTTTCATTTTTGCAATGACATTTTAACTTTAAGATTGTTTCATTTTATAGTTATTCACTTAAATACTTTCTTACATAAACTCTCCTGAGCACAACATACTCTGCTGTTGTAGATTAGTAATTTTGCAAACTTGGATCCCTGATGAAGTAGGTGTAACGAACTCTGATCCTCAAGTTCACCCCGCCCCCTCTGGCTCTCACGCTCGCTCCCAATCACCAGAGTATTCGTTTCACCCGCACTCGTCCCAATCACTAGATTATTAGTTTCACCTGCACTGTTCGTTTTCCCCTATATATACGCTGCCCTTTCGTTTCACACTTGTTGGTTATTGTTTAGTTTACCCCTTCGCTTTGCCAGCTCTAGTGTTCCCCTAGCTTCCCCTGTCTATTCAACTCGCTTGTCTTATTCGAAATACTTATTCTGATTCCCCGGCTTCGACCTTACGCTTCCCTTGACCACTGTTCTGTAGATTTGCCCCTTTGCCATATTCTGATTCCCCGGCTTCGACTTTTTCGCTCCCCACAACTACTCTTCTCTGGATTTGCCCTTTTGTACTTTTGCCTGCTCTGTAATAAAAGCAGTTTTCTTTTACATTGTGACTGTCTCTTCTTGTGCGGGTGACAGAATAACCAACCCTACTGAAGACAGTCACAATGGAACCCACGGAGGATTTCCGCAGCTCGCTAGAGCGGATTTGCATGGCACTTTCTGCCCAAGGATCTACGGTTGGGAAACACGACCAATCGCTCACGGCTCAGGGACAGCAGATACAGGAAATACTGCACACGGTACGTACTATTTCCGATCATTTTCACCTTGTTCCACCTGTGTCTGTCCCTGTACCCGTTGATGTTCCCACCGCATTTCCCAGCGCCGCGAGCTTTCAACCCCCCGAGAGGTTTGACGGTTCGTCGGAAGCTTGTCAGGGGTTTTTAATGCAGTGTAGCGTATACATGACGTATCACCCCCTTTTACGCACTGACAGTGAGAGAGTACATTTTTTAATCTCACTGCTCTCTGGTAAACACGTCAATGGGCCACCGCATATAGCCCCCTTCTGACTTCTTATGATCAGTTTTGCCACCAGATTGCCGTGGTTTTTAATCACCCGGCAGCTGGTAGGGATGTGGGCAGCCGCCTCGTGTTTTTGAAACAGGCGTCACGCACAGACGCAGCCTACGCACTTGACTTCCGGACCCTTGCCGCGGGTAGCGGGTGGAGCGACCCCGCTTTGTTGACTGTCTACCGCCTGGGTTTGAACGACCAGCTTCAGATGGAATTAGCATGTCGAGGAGAGTCGCTGTCGCTGGAGAACTATATTCAGCTCTCCATCACAGTAGATAACCTGCTTCGTGACCGTGCTTTTCGCAGCCCCTCTGTCGTCCAAGAGCTTTCAAAGGGTCCCAACTCATCTAAACTCATTACTCCCGAATGCTCTTCCAAATCCGAACCCATGCAACTTGGTCGCGCTCCACTAACAGAACGAACTAGACGTTTGACGCAGAACCTCTGCCTGTACTGTGGCACCCCGGGCCACTGTATTACCTCATGCCCGGCCTGTCCCCAGCGTTCCCTCTCCAAAAGCCAGGTGAGAACGTCAGTCATTCTCAACATTACCCAGAAACAAGTCTGCCTCCCTGTGGTGTTGAGTTTTAACAATGTCTCCTTTTCTACCCCAGCCCGAGTTGATTCAAGGGCAGCGGGGAATTTTTTAGATGATGGCTTGGTCCAAAAACTGTCTATCCCACTCAGTCCGGTCGTGCCACCTCTCAGGGTTAATTCTCTGGATGGGGCACCCCTCGGATCGAGTTTTATTTCCTTTCGGACCATGCCATTGTCCCTCCAAGTGGGCTTATTTCACACAGAGCTCATCCAGTTTTTTATTGTTCAGTCACCTAGAGACCCAGTAGTTTTGGGCCACCCCTGGTTAGCGCTTCACGACCCCCACATTTCCTGGCTACAGGGGAGCTGTTGCGCTGGACCGACCACTGTTTGTCCCATTGTATTTCCCTTCCGGTGTTCTCCACCTCCGTAGAGAGCCCCGAAGTGAAGTCTCCGGTCTCCATCCCTCCTGAGTACTCTTCCTACGCTGATGTGTTCGAGAAGACCCAGGTTAGTCTCCCCCCACATCGTAGTGTGGACTGCACCATCGATCTCCTTCCGGGGTCCCCACTCCCTAAGAGCAGGGTATACCCCTTAACGTTACCCGAAACCAAAGCCATGGAGGACTATATCTACGAGGCGCTCAGTCTGGGCATAATTCGGCCGTCCACCTCCCTGGTGGCGTCCGGCTTCTTTTTCGTGGGCAAGAAGGACGGCGGGCTTCGCCCCTGCATCGATTACCGAGCCCTAAACAAGGCAACGGTGAAGTTCGCCTACCCCCTGCCTCTCATCCAGCCGTCCCTCGAGCAGGTCAGTAAGGCTAAGATCTTCACGAAGCTTGACCTCAGGAGCGCGTCAACCTTGTACGCATCCGCAAGGGAGATGAGTGGAAGACTGCGTTCATCACCACCAGGGGGCACTACGAGTACTTGGTGATGCCATACGGCCTCGCCAACTCCCCCTCGGTGTTCCAGTCGTTCATGAACGACATCTTCCGGGACATGCTAGACCTCTTCCTCGTCGTCTACATAGACGACCTTTTAATCTACTCCTCCACACTCTCTGAACACACCGTTCACGTCTCGAGAGTGTTACAGAGACTGCGAGAACACGACCTGTTCGTAAAGGCAGAGAAGTGTGCCTTTCACCGTCCCTCCGTCTCCTTCTTGGGCTATGTCCTGTCTGCCGAAACTAGTCTTGTCCTGGCCTGAGCCTAGGACGCTCAAGGAGTTCCAACGGTTCCTGGGTTTCGCCAACTATTACAGACGTTTTATCAGAGACTTTGGTAAGATCGCCGCACCTCTCACGTCTCTGACACGAGGCAACCCGAGGTTCCTCACTTGGAACGCACCCGCCCAGCAGGCCTTCCAGGCCCTAAAGGAGGCCTTTACGACCTCCCCAGTTCTCCAACAACCCGATCCCACTCTCCCGTTCGTGGTAGAGGTAGACGCCTCAGAGGTAGGGGTGGGAGCTGTACTCTCCCAACCACACGGGACTCCCGCTAAGCTGTACCTTTGTGCTTTCTACTCCCATAAACTGTCCTCCCCCGAACAGAAATACGACGTCGGGAATAGAGAGCTGCTGGCCATCAAGCTAGCCCTGGAGGAATGGCGCCATTGGTTGGAGGGCTCTAGGTTCCCTTTCGTCATTTTCACCGACCATAAGAACCTGGAATACCTTCGCTCAGCCAAGAGGTTGAACCCTCGACAAGCCAGGTGGGCGATGTTCTTCACCCGTTTTAACTTTTCTGTTACTTTTCGCCCGGGCTCCCAGAACATCAAGGCTGACGCCCTCTCTCGTCTCTTCAACCATGGCTCGGAACCCCCGGGGTCGGAGACAATTCTCCCCACGTCGTGCGTCATCTCACCGTTAGGTGGGAACTGACGGAGGCCATCCTGCAGGCTCAAGGCAACGAGCCCGCGCTTCCTCAAACCCCCCCCAAAAAGATGAATGTACCCACCATTATTCGCCCTCAGCTGATGCAGTGGGTTCACACTTCCCTTTGTTCTGGACACCCGGGGATTACCCGTTCTACCGAGCTACTCGCTAGGAGATTTTGGTGGCCCTCACTCAAGGACGACGTCCACGACTATGTTCTCTCGTGTCCAGTCTGTGCCCAGTCCAAAACGCCTCGTCACCTTCCCGCAGGACTCCTCCAACCGTTACCTATACCTGACCGACCGTGGTCCCACGTCGCCATGGATTTCATTACCGACTTGCCCGCCTCCGACGGTTGGACCGAGATCCTAGTTGTAATAGACAGATTCTCCAAGATGTGCTGCCTGATTCCCCTACCCGGGTTACCCAACGCTACACAACTGGCCGACCGCATGATTAACCACATCTTCAGAAACTTCGGTATTCCCGAGGAGATCACTTCAGATCGGGGTACCCAATTCACGTCTCGCTTCTGGCGAGCCTTCAGTGACAGACTGGGTATCCAACTCAACTTCTCCTCGGGATACCACCCCCAGACCAATGGTCAGACCGAGCGCCTCAACCAAGAGATTGGCAGATACCTGAGAGCCTACTGCACCCAGAACCAAGGCAGCTGGCACACCTACCTCCCCTGGGCCGAATACGCCCAGAACAGCCTGGTCAGCTCTTCGACTCGTCTTACCCCTTTCCAATGCGTCCTGGGCTACCAACCACCCCTTTTCCCATGGGAAGCTGATCCCAGCGACGTTCCGGCGGTGGATGCCTGGGCCCGGAGGTGTGCCCAGGTCTGGAGAGCCACCCATGACCGGATACAACGCTCCACCCAGACCCAGAAGTCTAAGGCAGACCGCCGACGCCGTCCTTCCCCCCTTTTCCATCCGGGCCAAAGGGTTTGGCTCTCGACCCGAGACATCCGTCTTCGTCTCCCGTCTAAGAAGCTCAGCCCTAAGTATGTCGGCCCTTTTAAAATTGTTAAAAGAGTTAACCCAGTCACTTATAAGTTGCTTTTGCCACCCCGCTACAAAATTTGTCCTGTGTTTCATGTTTCCCTTTTAAAGCCAGTATTCTGTAGCCCCATGTTCCCGCCCACGGCAGCCCAAACACCCCCTCCACCACTCGATGTCGGAGGTCAACCCGCCTATATGGTCCGGGCCTTGCTAGACTCCCGACGTCGGGGTGGCGAGTTGCAGTATCTGGTAGACTGGGAGGGCTACGGACCTGAGGAACAGTCGTGGGTACGGTCAAGGGATGTCCTGGACCAAGCGCTCAAGCCAGATTACCATCGCCAGCATCCCGATCGTCCCGCACCACTTCCCAGAGGTCGCGCTCCTCGCAACCGAGCACGGCCGTCCGGAGCCTAATTAATTGAAACTAATACTCTGGCTCTCACGCTCGCTCCCAATCACCAGAGTATTAGTTTCACCCGCACTCGTCCCAATCACTAGATTATTAGTTTCACCTGCACTGTTTGTTTTCCCCTATATATACGCTGCCCTTTCGTTTCACACTTGTTGGTTATTGTTTAGTTTACCCCTTCGCTTTGCCAGCTCTAGTGTTCCCCTAGCTTCCACTGTCTATTCAACTCGCTTGTCTTATTCGAAATACTTATTCTGATTCCCCGGCTTCGACCTTACGCTTCCCTTGACCACTGTTCTGTAGATTTGCCCCTTTGCCATATTCTGATTCCCCGGCTTCGACCTTTTCGCTCCCCACGACTACTCTTCTCTGGATTTGCCCTTTTGTACTTTTGCCTGCTCTGTAATAAAAGCAGTTTTCTTTTACATTGTGACTGTCTCTTCTTGTGCGGGTGACAGTAGGCGAAATGAGGATTCAGGCCAGAGTTCTTTGTTTTCACCATCTTGCCACTTCCGCTGCTGATCTGGAGCACTTGCTTTTGTCTGGATTGATTCTCACAATGAACCTTAAAATTATAAAGAAATATTCTATAATTTCCCTAATGTCGCTATTGCTTCATATATGTAAACGTGACAGAATATTGTACAATTATAAATTATGTAATTCACTGAGGCATTTTAAAGGAATAAATCATCCAATTCCTTTTGATTCATAATTTTCTTACCCTCATGTTGTTCTAAACTTCTAATCTTTTTTTTCTGTGGAACACACAAGGACAATTTTGGAATAGTTTGAATGATTTTGGACACTTTTTTTATTTTTGCAATTACAATAAAGGTAACTGAACCTTTTAAGCTTCAGAAAGCACCATAAAAGTATCATTAAAGTTGTCCGAATGACTTGTGCGCTATAATCCAAGTATTCTCTAGCCCTTAAATAGCTTTGTGTAAGAAACAGACCAAAATTCAAATAGTTATTCATTCATAATCTTCCCCACCAGTGAGCTGTTCACTGCTGTGATAAAGTGAGTGAGTTGAACTCAAGAACCTGATCAGTCACAACTTGACAAACCTCAGGTTTTTGTGTACTATATGCCTGAATGCCCATGCAAAGTGAAAACGTGATTTAGGCACACATGTACCGAAACACAGAAAACCTGCAAAAGTATGCCACGTGCACACTAATACACCTCTCTGTTACCGCACACTTTGGAAAACGATGATGTTAGGAAACTGAAAACTTGTTAGTGTGGACTTGGCCTAATTTCGAAGGCTTTCTGTGTTTCTGCAAATGTGAACATGCATGATAATAAACAGTAATAACTGTTTAATAAACTCGCTCTATAGTAATAAACTGTTCATAAAGTTGTGGCCAAAACTATTGGCACCCTTGGGAAATATGAGCAAAGAAGGCTCTTTCATTCAAAATATTCACAAAAATCTAACCTATAATTGAACAAATTAAAATTAAATGAATATTTTTCGCCAAAACATGTTTGTCGCAATTATTGGCACCTAGAAATTAGAAATTATTATGAGCAAAATATATCTGAAGTATATTTCTATTTATATATATATATATATATATATATATATATATATATATATAAAGAAATGTGTGGTTGACTAGGAACATGAAATTGTTCAACCATGACTTCCTGTTTCACAGTGGTATAAATATGAGGTAACACCAGCCAAATTCCCTTAGTCATCCATCACAATGTGTAAGACCAAAGAATAAAGTTCTGATGTGTAGCAAAAGATTGTTGAGCTTCACAAAATGGAAAGTCCGTAAAAAAATTGCTAAAGCATTGAAAATGACCATTTCCACCATCAGGGCAATAATGAACAAGTTACAATCAACTGGAGATGTTAGGCATCGGCCTGGAAGAGGACGTGTGTCTATATTGTCTCCACACACAGTGAGGCAGATGGGTCGATTAGCCAAAAATTCAGCTGGAGAATTGCAGAAATTAGTTTGGTCTTGGAGACAAAAAGTCTCCAAAATTACAATAAGATGTCACCTACATAACAACAAGTTGTTTATGAGGGTTTCAAGAAAAAAGCCTCTGCTCACATCCAACAACAAACTCAAGCATCTTCAGTTTGCCAGACACTACTGGAACTTCAAATGGGACAGGGTTCTGTGGTCAGATTAAAAAAAAGAGCTTTTTGGCTGCAAAAACCAAAGATGAGTTTGGTGCACACAGCGAAATATCCATATGGAAAAGTACCACATGCCCACGGTTAAATATGGTGGTGGATCTTTAATGTTGTGGGGCTATTTTTATGCCTGAGGTCCTGGACATGTTCAGACCTGAATTCCTCTGCCAGAAAACTTAAAATGAGCCGTGGCTGGATCTTCCAGCAGGACAATGATCAAAACACACATCAAAATCAACACAAAAATGGTTCACTGACCACAAAAAGTTCTGCCATGGCCATCCCAGTCTCCTGGCCTGAACCCCATAGAAAAGCTGTGGGATGAACCTTGGAGTTTGAAGGATCTGGAGAGATTCTGTATGGAGGAATGGTCTCAGATCCCTTTCCATATGTTCTCAAACCTCATTATGCATTATAGGAGAAGACTCAGAGCTGTTGCATCTTGGCAAAGGTATTGAATAAACGGGTGCAGAAAATTGTGTCACACATATATTTAACAAAAATGTTAGTTTTTTTTATTAAACTTGTTTTGCGTTTGCAATTGTTTGATATCCATTAGAGTAGTGTTTCCCATCCACACTATTGTGCCATGGAAAATTATCAAATTCCACAAAATAAATAAATGCATGAAAAAATCAAAAAAATGGTCATCACATGACTCGTGTCATCGTTGCGGAATACACTGAAGTCTATGAAGTGAGGACACTTTACACCAAAGTGTTTTTCACACACGTTTTTGCTTCACCGATAATGTCTTTGAGTGAACTAAGCAACAAGAAATATTTAAAAACTGTCCAAGAGACATAATTTCTTTTAATTAAATATTACCTTATTGTTTAGGAAAATCAGAGACCCCAGTATCTGAACTAATTTAAAATCACCAAGAAAATGCTTAGACATAAACATAAACGAGTCATTTTATTACTTTCTGCTATCAAAGCAACTGCAAGCTTTTTTCTCTCTTCCAAATGTTTTCAATGTTTATTGTGCACACATCCCACTTTTTTACATGGCAAACTTGTAAAATGACCCCTCTGTGATGCTTTCTGTAACTCTTGTTATGTGGAGGGTAATGCGGCTCTTGACGCTTGCGTTGAAAAGAGCACTGACGTCTCGACTCAACTCATGTGAAATGCGCATTATTGAAACTCAGAATTATTATTATTTGTCTATTATTGTGGTCTTTTCTGATAAAAGTCATGTTCAGCAGTTGAAATACTGTAGGAAAATGATACCGTAGATCTGCTTTGTGTTTATAATTCTTCTACTGAAGTCAGTAGATTTGTAGCCATGCAAGTTTTAATAAAGGAGAAGGTGAGGACGTTATTGAAACACTATTATTAGACTATTATTGTTGTGTTCTTGGATGAAGAATAATGCTCAGACTGAAGGAAGACTTTAGATCTGCTTTGTTCTTTTAATGCTTAAACACTTTAAGTCTATTGGTAGATTTCGGTCATGACTCAAAATGATTCACTGACTCACTCATAGCACTTAAGACGCTCATTTGTCACCACCTAGTGACATTTCCAGAAGGGTCACTGAACTAATCAGTTCATAAAATTGAACAAATTTGTGAAACAGAAGCAAGCCTCACCAAAATACTCTTTATTTTGCAGCTAATTCTGCACAATTGTAAACTTGAATCACTAAAATAGCTGCAGTTGGTGCTTTGAGCTTATTCTTTAAAAAAGATATCCCCAGAAAAATTTTTGTTGGACCAGTGATTGTCTTATCTTTTTCGCCCCTTATGAGTTTGCATCCCTGTAATTTGTTGTGGCATTGCGAGAACAAATCTACAAATTTGAAAAGAAGCAAATTTGATGTTTTTTCATTATCCATTTAGCGCTCTTGCCACATGTGACCTCACACAGCGTAGCCTACCTAGGTGACTTGTTTTTTTTTTTTTTTGCATAGCCGAATTGCAAACATTACAAGTATACAAGCTACTAAGACGGACAGAAAATATGTACAAGTTCTTGAAAAGGACAAATATTGACGATGATTAGCCAATATGGGATAGTGGTGTGCCATAGAATTTTGTAGTTGTAAAAAGTGGGCTGTGGCATAAAAAGGTTTGGGGAAACACTGAATTAGAGGATAGATTTGTGTGAATATTTTGAATGAAAGATCAAAAGGATAAACAATAAAGACATATTTTTCACAGCCTTCTTTGCTCATATTTATCATAGTAGGCTTTGTTTACAGTACATTACAGTATAAAGTGTACAGGGTTTTTGGACACAAAGTTATATAATTAAAATGATTCTCCTGTAACATACTGAGGTGTGATGAGGTTGTCATAAACTATAATTATCTGTCTGACCTTACAGTGACCGGCTCGTGGGGGAAGTAGTCTTACCGCAAATTTCATCTTATCATTGTAAATATCCTCACAGCCGCTCATTCACACATATATGTTACCGCAATGTGTTCTAGAACCCTTTAAACCATCACACCATCAGTGAAAGGTCACAGGAGAAAGTCACTCACAAACACAAGTCACTCACTCTTCCCACACTGAAAGCAATGCAGTGGTGTTGTGACTCCAGACGCCGCCAGAGGGCGTTAAAGTAAAGTCTGCGTCTCCAGTACAACTGCAGACGTAACAAGGCCAATTTTACCTCTCAAGTCCAACAAACAGTTCTTAAACTCACAATAGTTCAATGGCAAATACGTTTCATCTTTATAAACACGACTGAACATATCTTTGTTTTGTCTTCTCTTACAATTAGTGTCAATAGTGGCCAGAAGTGTTTAGGGTGAATCTCTCAAAAACATGTCTTGGTCACATTTAAAATCAAAATCATCACAGAAATGAGAGTCATCATAAAATGTTTGGATACTTTACAGTAATGGGAATATGGGGGCATTTAAATAGTTGGTATTGAGAATCAATAGAGGTTTTAGCTCTTTTGTAGAATTATTTATGTTGTTTTGTTGCAAATAATTGTTTCATGTGATGTCACCATTAGGGTAATCTGTGTCACTTTTGGTCGAGATGGACCCTGTTATCACTATCTCAGTTTTACTTCTGCATGTGCAACTGAAGTACAGGTGTCTATGCATTTATGTGGAGAAATAAGTTTATTTTAATGACTGACCTAGGATCAATTAATTGAGTCAATTCAAATAAAATTATTAAGTAATAACAACATTTAAATAGCAAATATGAGTTAAGTCTACTTGCATCAAATAACAACATAAATAGTTAGTTCTACATAATCAACAAGTTAAGTGAACTTATATTACACAAGTTTCAAAGACGACTACTCAATTAAATTGAGGAAATGAGTTTACTCAGTCAATTGAGTGAAGTAAACTTATTAGGGTTTTCAGTGTAGGTAAACCCTCATATATGTGTATACAGTGTACTGTAATGCAATGTTTTTGATATATTATTTAAATCAGCATAACTGTGTTTATTAGGTTTAATAATAAAAAATATATATTAAATGTGAGCTGTTAAAAGTTCATGAGAGATTCGCCTTAATGCTCTTGGCCACTGTTGACACTATGTCTAAGGAAAGAGAAAATAAAAAAAAAATATTGTTATATCTCTTGTTTTATAAACCTAAAACTTAGTGTGACTTTAAGATACTTTTAAGTGTTTCAAATACGTCCTGGGGCCACAGTGTTTCACAACCTCAGTTTACTTCACTTTGCCCACTCAGCCGGACATTCCCCACACCAAAGTGTCCTGGATATATTTATAGACTGCAGACAGTTTGGGAAAGAAGGGTGGGGGGGGGGTGGATGTCTGACACATCTGCTGAATATCTGCTAGACTGTGGGGTCAGCCCAAGGTTAAAGCCTCTTCAATGCCTGCCTTGATTGGTCGTGGCTGGCACTAATGAGAGAGAGAGAGAGAGAGAGAGAGAGAGAGAGAGAGAGAGAGTGTGTGTGTGTGCGTGATTCTATACACATCGTCCTGTGAGTGTAGAGCAGCCTCTCTCTCTCTCTTTCTCTCACCATCGCCATTGTCAGCGCCAGTCTCCCCTCCCACCGCTCCTGTCTGTCTGTCTGGAGCTGCTCCCCTCTAGGAGGTGGGAGGCGCAGCAGCAGGAGGAGGAGGTGGGGTGTGAGCCCGAGACCGTCACAGAAAGCTATTCTTCTGAATGAACGCGATAGGAATAGGCAGTCAAGATGCGGGGAACGTATTTACCGTAGTCGAGCAGCAGCTAATGCTTTGAGAAGCGAGCGAGCGAGCATGTAATGAGGCGCGCGTGAACCGAGAGGCCGACATTGATAGCGGGTTACTGCTGTGGAAGTGTTTCACGTGAGGGACTTGGCCGGAGCCCCCACCCCCCCTCCCCCTCTCCCTCCGTCCCGTCCCGTCACTTCCCCGAGCCCCCATGCGAAACATCACGGACCCGGACAGCAGCTCCAGCAAAAACAACGCCAACTCCAATGACCCATGCTCCTGCAACTGCACCCTATCCCAGCCACAGGGAATGGATATATGTAAGTAGGGCGGGTTTGATGTGATTTGTCTGAACCGTTTGCAAATGCGAAACATTTTCGAAGCAAATGGAACGTTTGAATGTGCGACCGTTTTCTACTGAACCTGGTTACAGAGTAGCAGTTCCAGATTCTAACGTTCCATTCCACTCTCTCCGCATCGAAATGTATCAAATGGAACTCTTTATGCTTTTATTATTATGAGCGCGAGCTGCGCGCACATATCAAACGGGTGCAAATTAGCGGTTCATCTGAAGGTTTTGTACATTGTCAGGTTCAGTTAGTGTATTATGTTACCGTTATCTGTCAGTGTTTCATTTGCACACCCCTCAAATTTGGCTGTGGCGTATTAAATTATTAATTCAGCCCCCCCCAAAATGCGACGTGTTGGTCAGAAACGCCTTTTACATAAGCCTCGTTGTATTTAAACAGTTTCATCGATGAAGTATAATAATCTAAGTGCTTGGTGACGATGACTGAAGATGAAGAACTCAATGCATTAGTTAGTGAATATTGCTTGTGTTGCTGTTGGGGCTGCGCGCATATTTCTTTAACTCTTCTGCTGTGTTCCCAGACCAGATTCACTTATTCCCACCATTAATGTAAACTTTGACCACATTTTACCTTATTATTCTTGTTACACGTGAACTACATGTACTTAACATGTAGCTAAAGCTCCTATAACTAGTAATATGTGACATGGACACTGTATTGAAAGTGTTACCAAAGCTGCATGGATGTCTGCTGGTGTTATTGCTGGGAACTGGTCCACTGCGGTCTGAAGCGGGCAGGCAGTCAGTCAACCCTTCCCCCACTTTAGTCCAGACCGTCTTACTCAAGTCCTGCTCCGATTCTGGGCTGTCTGAATCCACAGAGGACAAAAGGGCCTGTTATAATCAGCACTGGCTTTTTCTGACACTAATGAGATGAATTATTAAAAGTTTACCCCGTCGTATTATAGCAGAATTGGCCCTCTTCTCAAAGGCCTCTGGTAGACAGCAGTGATGTCATAGCCCAGAAACTTTTCATCTGCTTGTGAACTTGAATTATTTTATGTTCTGTTAGATGGATGATGCATGTGTAATGTCCCTGGGCTATGATGACTGCACTAGAGGTAATTGGGGAAAAGAGAGGAAATTGTTTGTGAATTTAAAAAAGATTGAGATGCATGAGAAATTTTGAAGATGGTTGAATCTCACAAAATGATGTCCATATCACTTTTCACCTCTAAAGGAAAATCATTTATTAAGAAAGTGAAGCATAATTTAAGGACCATTAAGATTTGTTTTACTTTTGAGATTTTGTGTAATTCCCATAAAATCTGCATTAAAAAAAAAATCTGTATAAAGGCAGTGCTACAAATACAACCATGATGTATAATTATTGTACAATGGAAATAACAGATACGCACACACATATGCACACACATATGTAAATAGGGATGCACAGATTAGTGGCCAATTATTGACCAAATTAAAACCATCTGCATATCCGTCATAAGCAAGAAACTGATAAAAAAAACTGGTTTATATTTATACTTAAAGGTGTACGACAAAGTTCTTGTTCATGTTATCTTAGACTTACACTGACACCTAGTGGTGTGGATGCTGCATCATTCAAAATCAAAAGTTTTTAGTTACTTATGACAATGTAAAAATTCACAGTTCACAGTCAGCCCTGATTAATTTAATCAATGAGTGAAAGTGTCAAATAAAAGTACAGTTACTGAGATTAAGCGAGTAGTATTCTGCTGGTCATGTGATTCAAACATGGCAGTCCCCATGTGTGGACCCTCTCCATGTGGAATAAAACCGCTTTTATAAGGTTACTGATATGACTGGAGTCTTCATTTTAAGGTGAGTGGTCATGATTTCCTACATACGTTTCAAAATTACAAGTAATTTCTTAAGGAGTACAACTTTTTTCACAAGGAATATATTACCTTTAATTACGTAAATTTATTGCATTTTTTAAAGTTAAAAAAAAAAAAGGTTCTGTGTGTAATATAAAACGATACCTACCAAAATAATAATTGTCATTTTCTATCATAATATGTAAAATGTGAGTTCTGTTGTTCAGAACTGCAAAAACAAAAGTGCAAAAATGTTTTAGAAGTGAAAAATATAATTTTTGTCCTAACAATTTTTTGTTTAAATAATTTATATATTTGCATATTTTGTATCTTGTTTTTCCATTGTGGCTTGTCATATGTTCAACAGATCCAGTCCATGTTCAATGAAAATTATTTATTGTTTGAACAACAAAATAGCTTTTGTACCTCTTTGTACATTTTAAAGCACAATTCCTAAGCAATACAGTGATCTGATGACAAAATAAGGCGAGTAAAATAGCAAAATATTAGTATCGGCCAATTGTTTTTTTTTTTCCTTCTCTTTCTTAATATTGCTGTCTGCTAAAAATTTGAATGCTGCATCCCTATAAATAAATTACATAACAGTAATGAGAATACATTCATTTGCATTACAGTAATAATAATTTGGGGATAAAATATGCTTAATTCTTAACTGAACAATGCAAAAGTCTTAATGGTCCTTAAACAGGCTTTAATATTAAGTAAAATAAAAACAAATTCTTTCTTTTGATTTTCGAATGAAATATGAATTGACAGGTTTGCAAAATCCACGCAGAAAATCCACAGCCTATTATTCTCAGTTTGTATAAATTGGACTTTTCCAGATTCACTTGTCTCCCATGCTTACTGTGTGGTCTTTGCATGAATCTATATGTTTTTATTCATTCCTGTGCCTAAAAGTGTAGGTGCACAAATGTGTTAGCAGCACGTGTATGTGTGAGTGCATTTCTGGGTTTGCTTGTCTGCTGTGGCGTTTGGGACGGGGTGTGCAGACAGTGGAATGCCTGGTGACTTGGCACTCAGATTCTACTGCAGTGCTGGCCGCATTCAGGGCTGCTGTTCTAGCAAGTCTGGGAAACTGGGGGAGCCCGTGACACAAACACACACACACACACACACACACACACACACACACACACACACACACTTGTTGGTGTGGCTATCCTTATGAGGACTCTCCAAAGACATAATGATTTTTATACTGTATGAACTATAGATTCTATCCCCAAGTTTAGTATGTTTAGTATGTTTTTAAGCTATTTGAATTATTGGGACACTATGTCCTCATAAACCACATTTATAGAATAATTCCCTTGTAATTACCAGTTTGTAACCTAAAAAAAATTCCTCGTAAAGCACCCAAAACTGTATACACACACACACTCACAAAAGACCACCATTCAGGGCCCAGCTCGCAAAACTTTGACAAATAATCAGTGCAATATTAGCTTAAAGGGATAGTTCACCCAAATAATACAAGTGTCTGTCACCATTTACTCTATTGGCATGGCGAAACCGCATGTTAGGTAATTTCTTTTTTTAGGGTGAACCATCGCTTTAAGTACCGACTCACCTCAAATGCATGCCTAGCTTGCAGTTTCATGAGTCTCCTTCCCTGTTGTCTTTTCCAGGTCTAGCCCCATTTTTGCATTGTTCTGTTTGCTGTTTTAGGCGCAGTCCGCGTCTGAGGTTTTGCGAGCTAAAGGCTGCTTATCTTATCTGACAAAGACCTAACAGCATATGGCTATTTCAAATGAAAAGAGAACCCAGCTATAAATAGAGCACCGTGTGGAACTGGCATACAGTTGCTAGCCGTGCTGCACGCAAGAAGAAATACCCAACCATTGCTTATTCTTTTTGGAGTCTTCCTCTAACACACCAATGGCAGCACACACAGGGTTAGTGTAATCCATTTCCAATGGGGCAGCAGCCAAAGTCAAGCACCAGAATGGAGAAACAGGATATTGGACTGGCATTTGGCTTCCTAAGGCGTTGAAGCTCGTTTGTAACGAATACCCAGGGGACAAAAACACTATCCTCGTCAATATCTGATCTCTGCATCAGTTTGGCACCTTTTTGATTTCCATTGGCAGGCCGAAGCTTGGCACAGGCAGGAGGGTGAGGCCTGAGATGGGACACAAGATTTGAGTGTTTATTGTCAGAGGGCAGAGGTTCTGTCTTGCGTTGTTAACTATTTATTACAGATGCACCCTGTACAAATCTGTTATTAAAAGTCTAGCGTGGGAGGATGGTGGTTTTTATTTAACTTAACTCTTTGTTTAAATGTGTTATTATATAGGAACACCTATACACCTACTTATTAATGCTTATTCATATCTAATCTGCCAATCGTGTGGCCAGACTGGTTCTAGCTGACAAAAAGACCATGGCAACTAGGATAAACACTCTGTACAATTGTAGTGAGCAGAATAGCATCTCAGAATGCACAACACATCGAACCTTGAGGCGGATGGGATACAACTTTATTAGGATCATAGTGTTCCTACTGAAGTGCTCAATAATTGTATGTTGTACGTGTGAATGGTTTGGAGATTTGATTCAAATCTTAAACTAAAGCTTATAGGACAAGAATTATGGAAATATCTAGTTATAGACCAAAGCATTTCAGCTCGGCCCAGTTGATTGGCCAATATTTGGCCATTTTGAGATTATCGCCATCAGCAGACAAAACTTGCCCTTTTGGCCGATAAAAAAAAACTATTGGTTCCCAAAAGTTGACTGACAGCCTTGTCAATGGTTAATGCACAATTTACAACATAGTCTAATGACATCTCTTAATACTTCATACAAGAGAACAAACCATAAGATATCGTACAAAAAGGAACAACTTTTATTCCCATAGAGACCAATCAATCAACAAACACATTACAATACAGGCATGCCATTTTAGAAAACCTGCTATCCAACATTTCATTTGAAGGAAAGGAAACATCTGAAAACAAATTTGGTTACTCATTCCTTATTCAATTTATGCAGTACAAATGACAGATTTATGTCAATAACCCGCTTCCCTCATCTCATTCCACGCCCCAGTGTTTTCTTTTTTCCATGCTACACACAAGATATTTGCTATTAAAGTCATGGTTAGGTTTTGGGTGAGAAGATAGACTTTATGGTTGGGTTTATGTTTGGTGTTTGGATTAAACTTTGGATTTTATTTTATTATAATTGGTGGTTGGTTCGTGTATTTTTCTCTGTGAGAGTAAAATACCCACATTTTTGTACAAGCCAATTTGTAGGATTTCTTACGATTTCACGATATTGTACTATTATCACGACTTATGAAACCAGGTTGACAATTTCTAAATTGTGTTAGTAAATTTTGAGACGCAAGTGTTTTTTTTGGGGGGGGGGGGGATTTCTCCCCCTTTCTCCCCAATTTGGAATGCACAATTCCCAATGCGTTCCTCGTGGTGGCATAGTGACTCGCCTCAATCGGGGTGGCAGTGGACAACTCAGTTGCCTGTGTGACTGAGACATCAATCCGTGCATCATATCACATGGCTTGTTGAGCGTGTTTCCACGCACAGCTTGCCACGTGCCCCACCGAGAGCGAGAACCACATTATAGCGACCATGAGGAGGGTAACCCAAATTGACTCTACCCACCCTAGCAACCGGTCCAATTGGTTGCTTAGGAAGTCTGACTGGATTCACTCAGCACGCCCCGGATTCAAACTTGCGACTCTAGGTGTGGTAGTCAGCGTCTTTACTTGCTGAGCTACCCAGGCCCCTGAGACGCAAGTGTTAAGTTTATTTCTGTAATTTTAAAAAGGAAGATTTTCTGCAATTATCACACAGTTTTCTTTGAGTACAGTTGTGCAAAATTCTTTGGTCACATAACAGATTATACGAACCCTCTGTCATAATTCGACAAGTATATTTCTGTATTATATCGCCCATCAGCCTTTGGAAAACCTATATTGGTTGACCACTATTACTGGTGGTAATTACTACAAAAAAAGTCCTACCATTCCAGATGATGCTGTCACAAGAATTTGTTTTAGAGAATTAATATTTTTGTGGATATATCGTTGAAAATATTTTCCAATGCAATACATTAGAGGTGGGCGATAAAAGCAAAAATGTATATCACAAATATTCATGTAATTTTTGGTCGGTTATGTTACTTATATAAATATATATTTATAAATACAGATTTTGTATGTAAAAATGAATCAAAACATCTTTTTAAAATGATGCGTAAGATAATCGTAGAAAAACCTTTTTTGTACATTACAATGAAGCAACTTTATCAGTAAAGTTATTCAGTAAATTTATCAGTAAAAATTATTAAAACTACTATTCTATCTATCTACTACATCACCAATTAAAATAAAGGCTTCTCTCTTTAAAAAATCCATCACGTATCAAACATATTAACAGATTTGGTGATTTAATACATATTGTTATTATAACCGTTGCTATAGCCTATGTTTTGAATCCAGGCCTATAATGTTATGTCATGTCATGTTTTTTTGCACTAAAGCTTCTGTCAAGCATTTTACATGCTGAAATAAGGCATCGAAACTATAAAAATGATAAAAACTATAAGCTTTGAAACCCGATGTAGAAAGAGTATTCTGTTGAAATGAAAAAAGAAAAGAAAAAAGACCTGATATCTGCATCTGATTTCAGCCTAATCAGATCGATGACGAAACTATTGGTAAAATAAGGTCAGCAATATATAACACATCCTTAATATTTCTGTTTCAATTATTATTTTCACCAGTTCCTGACTAAGTGAAATTGCTGACAGTGTGTCGGTGATTCACATGGTTTGTAAGTGTTTGTGAGCTGAGCAGGTGTGTGAACACACAGGACGGTCAGTAATTTCCTTGTTAGAGAGGTGTCAGTCAAACAACCCTGTGGGCACTAGCACTCTATCCAATACAATATGCATGTTGTGCTGCACACTTCCTCTCCAGCACTGCTTCAGGGTAGGCTCAAGGTCACACCCCTGCCCCCGTAACCCCGGGCAGGGCAATCAAAACCGGACTTTATAGGCCCAACTCGGCCATAATACAGCTCCATCCAATAATCTAATGCACCTAATGCATGAGCTCAGGGGGGCGTGTTTGTGCACGTCTATGGTCGAGTGTGATGAGGTCACACCGGAGGTCAGCTGTCACCCCCTCTTGCTAATCTTTGTATGGGCTGCTTCGCACCGAGTAAGGTGTGTGCGCACTGAGTATCACGTCAGAGGGGTTTCAAGGCACACACAGGGGGAGGGTCAGCCTGCTGAGGGGTAACTAGATTCTTCTTTTACAACACTACTAAAATTAAAGGCACTAAAATGCACCATTCCATTTCCGTTCGATCATTAAATATCCTGAAGAGCTTCTCCACCTAGATAACGACGCTGTGCTGATTTAATGCGTTGCTCGGACTGTGACTTGAAAATGTCCTACTGTGACTAGCAGTGTTAGGCAAGCAATTTTGAAAATGTAGCTTCTTTAGCTTCAATCTTCTCATATTTTAAAGTAGTTAAAATACAGATAAACTAGGCTTCTGAAAAAGTATTTAGTCACACTACAAGCTACTAAAAGAAAGTAACTTAAATACTTTGAAGCTAAAGTTTGACATTTCTGTGGCAATTGTAAAATTAAGGATTATTTTCAAACATGTTTTTTTGCACTCAGCTCTACTAGAAAATCCAGCATGATCTCAGTCAGATGACAGGACTGTGGCAACATTAATTACACGTATCACGGTAGTTCTGTGGTGAAATATCCACTGTGTGGCGCTAAAAGCGAGTTACATTTTCTCCCAAACAGATGAGGTTTTTACGGTTAATTATCTATCGAGTTTTAAATCAAAAACCTACCTACCTCCCTACCCTAAACCTTAAACCTAAACCTAACCGGTAATGTCATAAAAAGCAAATGAAAAATGAAATTGCTAAAGTCAATTTGTGGTGCTTCTATGACACTTTCGGCTCACGTGTCGAATGTCCACGTTGACCTACCGCACAATTTGATTGCACTCGAACAAGTTTGTAAATGTAGGTATAGTTACATGATTCTATGAGACCAGGTGGGGAAAACCCCTCTGTTTTAACAACACTACTGAAATTGTAGTTACTCTTAAGTTGGTCGCATCACTACTTGTAGTAGGGATAGTTCACGCAAAATAGAAAATTCTGTGTTTATTTAATTGCCCTTACACTTGCATTGAATGGGAAAGAGTAGTAACATCAACATTCTTCAAAAACTTTCCTCGTATTTCACTGAAGAATGCAAAGGCATATGGTTTTGGAATGACATGAGGGTGAGTAAATGATTACAGAATTGTAACGTTTGTGATTTTGCAGACTTTGTTTGTTTGAGCTGGGTCATTTCACCACAGTATTCCGGGTGTCTTTAGAAGGGCAGAAAGAGTGCTTATGGAGGGGTGTCACCCTCAACTCTTGCCAGTGATGAGCATTGCCCTCTGACAGCAGCAGCTGATCCTCACCCTGCAGCACTCAGCCAGCCTTGACATTGGCCATGGTCCCCTCCTTTGTGTCTGCCCCCCCTCCACACCTCCACACACACCCTCTGGGATTCATTCCCCACGAGCCCCCGGGGACCCGTCTCAGAGGAGATGGGTAGTCATGCAGGGGGTTTTGCATGCCCTGCGGGGAAGGGGAGGGTTGTGTGTTCATATGGGTCTGATGGAGACTTATAAATGGACAGATCCCATGTATGTATTCATGCTGTCTGTTGGGGGTGCGCTTATAATGGCTAGAGTTTAAAAGTGCACGTCTCTTGCTTGTGTTTGGCTTTTATGTAGCCGGAGGACCAAACTTGTGTCTGATGTTAGTCCGTTTGTTTGAGAGGCCATTTTCTGTTGGCAGTCACACACCACAGAAACAAATGTGTGCTGTTATTAGCATAAAGTGAGGTTATTTTATTTTATATTTATATTTTATTTGATTGATTGAATATTTTTAATATACAGTATTTTTTAAAAGGACATCAGGAACTGGTTTAAGGTTCTAACTAGTGGTCCACCAATGTAGGTTTTTCAGTAGCCGATACCAATATCTACAGAGCAGAGTACTCGATGGTAGGGCTGAGTATCAACACAGATGTCCCAATTTGATTTGATTCCAATTTCAATATGATTTGATTTGATAATGATTAATTTGGGTATATTTCAGTTATAATGTCAATTTTGCTTGCATATGAAAGAAATACTGTCTCAGCTAATTATGTAAATTATACTTGCTACATTATGAAAATATGAATTTTAAAAAATACCAACAGGGCCCAAACTTTACAGTTCAATTGCTGTTTATTTAATAGATAAATCATAACCTAATCAATACGACCAAAACTGAAGTAGACTTTAATGGAATAGTTCACCCAAAAATGATAATCCTCTCATCATTTACTCACCCTTAAATTGTCTCAAACTCGTATGAATTTCTTTCGTCTGTAAAACACGATATTAAAATGAAGATATTTTGAAAGATATATGATGGGAATATATCCATATAATGCAAGTCAATGGTGTCCCACATTTTCAAGCTTCAGAAAAAGACATAAGTCATAATCCATACTACTCGAGTGGTTTAATCAGTGTCTTCTGACACTGCGATTTTGGGTTTTGGGTGAGAAACATCAAAATGTAACTCCTTTTTCAAACAAAGATATGGAAGAAAAAAAAGAGATCATAATATCTCTTGGGCTCGCGAGCATCTGAATGGTGTGCAACGTTTACCTGGGGAAGTAATTGCACCAGGATGCACTCTGGAAAGACGACAAGCCATTTGAAGGAGTGTGATGCTCTGTATAATGTTCTGCTGGGAAACCCTGGATGTGGATGTCAATTTGACATCCTACCTAAACATCGTTGCAGACCAGGTACACCCTTGATGGCAATGATGTTCCCTGATGGCAGTGGCCTCTTTCAGCAGGATAATGCGCTCTGCCACACTACAAAAATTGTTCAGGAATGTTTTAGGAACATGACAAAGAGGACAAGGTGTTGCCCTGTCCTCCAAATTCCAACAACAACTCTGATCCACTGAGGCTCCACCTTGCAACTTACAGGACTCAAAGGATCTGCTGCTAATATCTGGGTGCCAGATACCACAGGACAACTTCAGGGGTCTTGTAGAGTCCATGCCTCGGTTGATCAACTCTGTTTTGGCGGCATGTGGAGGACCAACAGTATATTAAGCAGGTGGTCATAATGTTTTGGCTCATCAGTGTGTATACAGTATATGTGTGTGTGTGTGTGTGTGTGTGTGTGTATATATATATATATATATATATATATACACATACATATATATATTAGAGGTCAACCGATATGGGATTTTGCCGATACCGATAACTAAGTTGGGAAGACAAGCCGATAACCAATTAATTGGCCGATACTTTTTAAAATTGATACTGAACTAAAAACAACATTTAAGGTAGGGATGCACCGATGCCACTTTTTCTCTTCCGATATCTGAAATCTCAGTATCGCCCGATCCGATACCAGTGTTGGTTTTTTGCATAAGCAGTTTAGAATATATTTACATTATTGTGTGGAACTAATTGGGTGTGCTCTTTAATATGTAAAGCAGCACAAACCTCAAACTATACAATATTTCAATATAAATGTATAAACTATCAAGAAACACTTTATTATTAACTAGTATACTGGATAATGTAGCAGCAAAGTTAACAGTAATTCCAGTAGAAAGTAGAAAAGAAAACAGTGTTTTATTTTTGATTTTTGTTTCTTTCTTTTTTCAAAAATGTTTCAATTTACATCTAGACTTTAAAGGATTCAGATCTCTTTTTTGTTCAATTTAGTTGTAAGACATCAGTCCATATTTTCAGTATTTCTTGGAACCCATTCAACATAAATATTGTTATAAATTGTAAACAAATACTAGTGATGACATTAATAAGAATAATATATAGTTATTAATATTATTATTATTGACTTTAATTAATTTAAATTTAAATACAACAGTAATATATTTAAGTTGTGCACTTTTTAATCCCTCACACTTTTATTTTGACATTCTTAACTCTCCAGGAAGTCCTGTATGTGTCTGTTTGTAGCCAAGTTCACAGCAGTTTAATTTGCTTCTTATCAAATTCTGGTCAAATGCACCTCTGGTGCTGTTCTAAATGCATATTATAAGTGAACCGAACTATTGAGCATCTACATCTGAGATGTTGTTCATGAGTAGCGCTCAAATATTGCGCAACGTGAAGCCTAAAAATAGCCGCGAGTGTGTAAACAGAGCAGCGACATTCACTAACGTGCTGGAGCTGCGCATACTATATATTTACTTATTAAACAAAGCCTTTTGTGATTCACAGAGCTATTGCACGTCTTCAAGTGGCTGTTCACTTCACTTCTGGTGAGGGGTCTTAAGTGTTAAACTAGGGCAAACTAGTGAATTGCAATGTCTTGTGCTTTTTTTAACGCTTCTGTAAGATTCAGTGATATTTTTGTTTGTATTTTGCACTATGCTCGTTTAAATTCTCAAAGAAATTCGTCACACAGACACACACACACACTGATCACTTGATGATTATCTAACCAAAATGACAAAAATACATATTACTGTGAGGATAAAAAATGTATGAATTAAATGAATTAAAATCAGATGGGTTTCTGATATGTTTATACGTTTCTCTTGACTGCATGAAGATATTTTTCTCAAATCTCTCACTACCTTTAAATATACAACTTAGCTGGCTAAACGTGACTGAATATAAACTAATGCAAATAGATGGTAATACATTTTATTTAAACATGTGGGTAGGACTTGCATGTTTTTTCTCACATTATTCTAACCGCTTGAGGTTAGCTTTAATGTTAGCATCCTCTCATCCTGGTCTGCAAGCATACTGCTGTTCTCTATTAATGCAGCATCTATTCAATAAATTTATTGTTTTATAATAGGACATGATATGTATACATACCTTTTAGTTGTTGGTGTTTTAAATCGGCATATTTCCGCTGCATTCAACGTGCTGTCTCATGTGTCAAAACAACCACCACGAGGCATCAGTGATAGTTTTTATCTCACCTCTAGAGGCCGCTCTCATACTGTTTAATGATAGCGCACCCTTCCCAGCCGCTCCAGCACTGGACACAACAGGGGAAAATGATCGGTGTGTGTTTTTGCCGATAACCGATAGTTCCAGAAGTCGTTATCGGTACTGATTAATCGGCAAAACTGATATATCGGTCGACCTCTAATATTTATATTTATATATATATATATATATATATATATATATATATATATATATATATATATATATATATATATAGTTTAATGATGGCAAATGAGTAGGGGTGTAAATATTTGCTCTGACAACTATTCGATTAAATTACAATCCTTTACCTAACTGTTACAATGTACGTGACATCAGAAATGTAATCTTGATTCAAATATCTTGGAACGGTTCACAATTCTTTATGCTGAAAAAAGATAAAAAGTTTGCTAAACATTCTTAATTTAGACATGTACCAGATTTGAGCACACAGAGTCACAGATGCATTTAGGACTAAGGAGGTTTGGTTTATATGTGTGGCTGCAACAGAAAATAATGTTGCATACAATATGATATGGTACATATAGATATGTTACATCATATATACAGTATATCCAAAATGAATAAAGATTAAAATGTCTGATACAACATAATGACTTGATGCAGACACACACAAACAGACGGTAGTAAACCGTGGAAGAAGCGTTATAATTTGCATATCATGTAACGTTAACATTTATTGCATCAGTAATTACTAATTAATATGTTGTGTGCAGGCAGATATGATCCATGTTTAAATGGAGCAGTGTCATAGATTCAAAAACTCTATTTATTAGTATCATGTAAAGACGGTTTTACATGGGATGTGGTAACCGTGTTCATTTTGGGATTGGAAGCACAACTCATAAATTCCATAATTGTTGCATCAAAATGTATTTGTCACCTTTGTTTAAGTGTAAATGGAATGGGCACTTATTTTGTTTGTACCAATTTGGCACCTTCCTCCCAGGAAATGACACTTTTATGGTGCAAAATTAAAGCACTGAAAATTTTGACTTTACATTGAATATTTGGACATTCAAATCTAGAATTTAGTTGTTCGTAATGTGTAAAATTGTCTGCTAAGCAAGCAGCCTTTATTGTCCAACTTAAAAGCAGAGCATGTAAGAAGGCTTGGAGTTTATAGAACCAAAATAAACTTTTTTAAAAATTTTTATGCAGACACAGACCAGGACATTGGATTTAAAAATGTTCTGTGTGGTTTTCAAAGCATATGCGGCAGAATGCAGACCTATCTAAAGCAGCGTTGCTGTTGAGTTTTTACCCTGGAATGTAAACAATTTGTCAGCATAACACACATGTCTGGCCTCCCTTCCGTTGCCTTTTTTTGAGGTAAAATGGTGCATTGGTGCTCTGGGTAAGAGAGAGAGAGAGAGAGAGAGAGAGAGACGGGCGAGCAGACAGCAGACGCAACAGTGTCAGATCAGACTTGATGTTATCAGACGGTGCGTCTCGCACACATCCCCTCTCATAAGGCATGCATGCACTCGGTCCTGCTACCAGACATCACCCCTCCTGCTCCCTGCTCTCGGGGTTCAAAGTTCACAAGGTCTCCGTGGTAACCCTTTGCCTCACTCTCATTCTTTGTGTCTGTCCTCATGCAGTGCAGTCTGCCTGATTTAAATATAAAAACAATCTTCTTTGTACTGGCAATTACGTGAAAAGATCCACGTTTTCAACTGGGGCTCAGATGTTACATGTTGCTGAAAGAATTGAAGAATGTTTTTAAAATGATTTTTATATATGGTGTATATACTGTATTTCATCATGCACATGTAGTGATGTTAGGGCTAAACAATTTAGACTAAAAATCGAATATTGTGAAAACTAAACTTTTTACTAAAATTAAGTCCTCTTAATTTTATAAAAAAATATACAGTGAAACAGAGAGAGAGAAAAAAAGAGTCACACATTAAAATTAAATATTTTAGTTACATAAAATGAGCTGATGTGTTTTTGAGTTAACCTGTTCACTGTGTTTGAATTGGCCTTTTCAAATCTTACACTGTTTTTACTGAAGTTTAAATCAGAGGTACTACTAAAACATCTCTTAATTCTCCCATACTCGCAAGTTACGAAACGAAGAATCGTTAAACTACACTTTTCGAAACTTAATAGCCAAATTTAAAAGTTTATTAAAAATGTTGCTTAATATTTCATTGTCATCAAAATCGTTGAATAAATTATATTGTAGTGTTATTTTGTGGTATTTCCCATTTCAAGAGTTTATTATGAAGCAGCATGTTATGTAAAAATGAAATAAAGTTGTTAATCAAATACTGTATGTAAATTTAAAATGTCCTAAGTCCACAAAGGGGTGCAACAAATACATTATAAACCAAACAGCACCTTGTGATTACTGCAAAAATAAAAAACAATCCTGTTAAAAAAACTGTATAATAATAATAATAAAAAAACTTAACTTAAACTTATTTAACCTGTTTCGCACATGCTAAGTAAAAAGCAAAAGAAGCAGAAAAAATATGTATTTATTTATATTTATCAGTTCTATGTTTACTTGGCATTGCATTTGTAAGCAATTATGCAATAAAACACAGTTATTTTTTTTAAAAGTGTATTTTTTATTTTTCTATAAATATGAACAGTTTAATTAAAACAATGAGGCCTTCAGTGTTTCTCTTGTAAAACTTGCTTCAAGCTTGTAAAGGACTTATTCAAGAGTAAACAGTGCTTAAAGATTTTTAGCAACAGTAGCAATTAAAACATTAAACTATATTTATAATATAATTATATATAAAAACATTAAAACACGTAATTTAATTCAAATGAAAGTACTTAAATATTTGACACGCGTGACTGTGTTATTAGATCTACATTAATACTGATTTGATACAGTTTGATTGCCTGAATGCCTATAGCAGACAGCATGCATCTAATATACATTTAGACATTACACAAATCTAACATTTTGAAGAATTTGTCCCATCTGCTTATACCTTTACGGCTGTGTTTGCTTTAAAATCTCGTCAAGACGTGGCAGATTTAATCCCGTCTGTTTACACTGGTAATTTAATCGCGTGGGTGTCTGAATCGAGATCGTGATCTTTTAATGATTAATTGTGCAGCTCTAATACACACACACACACACATACACACACTCGCTGAGCACTTTATTATATGAACACTTTGGTTCTTTTGGTCTGGCCATTCTCAAAATATGCAGTATTATTTGTAATTGCCTGGGTGCAACCAAATCAGGTGCTGTTGCCACATTTTCAGCTGGCCCTCTAAAGGGCACACATAATGCTGATGTGGTCCGTGGTGAAATTGAGTTTGACACCCCTGATCTAGTGAGCCAGTTTTCAGACAGGATGGGTTCTTACTTTCACATTACAAATTATAGCGGTCAGTGAAGACACATGCTGAACCCATCATAATCATCATAATGTTGACTTGATGTTTGGAGTTGCTCTCTGAGTCTCTCTGCACTATGTTTAGAGTATGTTCTCCTGCCAAGACTAAAGTGAGTGAGGCTTAGCAGCGTTTACTCTTTAGGTTTCCCTCTGTGATCATTTCCATTATCTCTTTGGAACAGTAGAATTTGTCTTGGGTTTGGCAGGGTGACGCATGCATGTTTTGAGAGCTATCTGCACTGTGTCACTGTGTCTGTTGTAAGAGCCACCAAACCAGTGTGCTCTCCAATTGTTCATGTTGTTCGGTTCATGCAGAGCAGATAAGCAAAATTGTGGAAAATAATGACTTTAAAATAGGTGTGACTACGCCAATTTAATATTTTAATCCAAAATTTAGGGTTTTGGCAGCTGAGGTTTTGTCGTAAGTTCGGTTAAAAATATACTGCCAACTAAATGTCCATCTTTGTGTCGCTTTTTTCCCGTAGAATCTCTGCAACATGTCAACCAGGCATTTTCACTTCCTGTGAGTGGCTCTAAAAACGGAATTTGAAAGTTTGTTCTCTTTAGTTCTGTTCCAAAACTTTGTGAGCTGCCAACTAAGACAGCATTTTAAGGCATCATAATCACACTTTAAGCGCAAGACATTTTGATGCTACTCTCCATTTTGGTTCGAACTCTGCCTATGAATCTAGTAAACACCAAGGCAACTCACTTGGTTTTGGAACAAAGCTTTTGCTTCTTGGTGTGGTGTGTATTTTGTAAAAGTAACCCTGAAGAGTAGTTATGCCAGCAAAGCTCAATCAGATGTGCTCAGTGGCATCCACGTGAAATGCGTCACATTTTGTCCCCTTAGGATGTGGTTTGAAATTAGCTGTTCTTAGTAGTGTGTGGTTTCTCAGCATGCCTTAGTGTGAGGTCCCCACATGCCTGCTCTCAGGGCATCCTTGTGGACAGAGACCACCAGTGAGGAACTGCCCCACCATTGAATAACAGCCCTCTACTTTGAGAGAAAATCACTCACATATGCAACCAAATTTGATGCTATTCGACTAAAACATTTCCGTTATTAGCCTCTGGCTAGTAAATACTCTGATTTCATTCATCATTGGTTGAGTTGTGTAGTGGCGAAGAAGAACTTAAGCGCCGAGATCCTTTTACTGCATGTTGTGTCTCATGTGTGCACTCTGAAGGAAATGTAACTAATTTGGATGCAGTGGGTCCTGAGTTGTTATGGATCACGGTGCCTCCATCGCTTTAGTTGAGCCGTGGTATGCCAAAGTTACTGCGATTTTGCTTAAACCTTTCCACGAACAGTTTTCACAACATTCTCCATTTTGCATCATGGCTACAGACTAGTGCATGTTAGATGTCTGTTGGAAAGTAAAAAGTGTTGTAAGACTCAAGAGCTTGTAGAATTTGAGAACTTGAACAATAAATATTTGTTCACATATGTCAATACACAATATGCAAGCAAAATCTGCTTTGATTGAAGGTAATATGTGTACAAATATGATGTCCACATGCTATATTTTCATTTTATAATGTCTCTTTAAAGGTGCTGTAAGCTAAATGTTTTACTACTCCCTGAAAGATATTACTGAAATAAGTGTCTTGAGATATCTCACCGGTCTCTGAAAACTCTGTGTCTGCGGGCCGCGGTCTCTGACACTTTCTTCCTTTCAGTCATTTTGCATATAGTAACGTTCTAATAGTATTGTAGTTGCAGCGAATTATTGAGGCTCATAACAGTTCAAAACAGCTGTCAGTTGAGGGCGCTAACCGTTTCTGCTCGTGACAGTCATAATAAAGCTCATTTGGTATGTTTGGAGTGCAGTGTTTTGGAAAATCCAACAGCTCAGCTTGTGGAAATTCTAGAATGGCTAAAATCGTTTACAGCTCCTTTATCTTTCTGTTATCAGTCAATTGTTGATCAAAAAGTAAAAAGAAACATAAATTCAAATAACATATTGTTTAGAAAAGGTAAAAGCAACGATGCAACTGCTCTCTCGTTAATGTGCGCCCAACCGTAAACACTTGCTCAATATAAACTCAATGTCAACTTATACTTGTAAATCCTACGAATTATGTATGTAAACCATCATGTAACAAAATTAAGTGTAGTAAATGTGTAAATATGTAAATAATAAGTGGCAATCATACATTATGAAATATTTTAACTTCAACAAACACTGTAAATATTGAGGAATTTAACAAATAGGCTCTTGTAGCGTCTATCCAGGAGTTTGGTAAAAACTTGTACAAAGCCCTCCCCCCTATGAAACAGACAACAGCTTGTTTGCAATTTCATCACTTCATATAAATTGATAGAAATTTTGATTTTTCAAATGTGATTACAATGATTAAAATTAAATCTGAATTTAAATATATATGTAAATATTATAGCGCATGAAGTCATATATATGAAAACTATATGTGTGTGTGTGTGTGTGTGTGTGTGTGTGTGTGTGTGTGTGTGTGTGTGTGTGTGAAGATGCACCTTCCTTATTTGCTTAATATCATTTTCAATTTTTAACTAGTCTTAATCAACTCACCATTTTTTACAGAAACCATGATCGTGCTCATCACAACTACAGATATAATCTGCATGCACAATACTCTATAGTAAAATAACTATAACGTTTCCCCTCATTCAATTCTTCAGTTCACGCTTGCTCATCAGCTGCTCACTGATCAGCAGTACTCAGAATTATGTTCGAAAGAGGCAATTCTCAGTTCAGTGCACTGTTGAGTGAACTGTTATGAGCGTCTCATTGTACTGTTGACTCGAGAACTGCTGCGAGCGACTCATTGCACTGTTGACTCGAGAACTGTTGTGACCCGAGCATTTAGTCCGATTTGTGAACTAGTTGGAGCAGTTCATTGCAAAGAAGAGTTTGCAAAAGCAGATATCACCAGTTCTAGGATCATATTACTCCCGGTTATCGGCTCATTTGGATTTGGAGAGAAACATACTAGAGACAGGTTAAGATAGAGTTACTTGAGTCAGTGTTGACTCAAGACGCAAACTGTTTCAAACGATTCAGTTCGATTTGGAGAACTAGTTCAACTCGTTCACTTAAAAGAACCGGTTCAAAAGAATGATTCGTTCACGTTAGCTATATCAAGCTTCCCATTAATGCTGGTATACTCCCGTCACCACTCTTGAGCTGAAATCACCGAGCTGCACCCGAAGAGTTCATTTAAGTGTTAACAGCCGTTTATACTCTAAACACACTGCATGAAAATTAAGCACCAGCAGTTTGTGTGAGTTAGTCTACATGCATGTGCCCGTGTGTGTGTGTGTGGGGTGGGGTCATATGACCTCTTATTCATTCTGTAGTGTGCAGCGCATGTGACTGTACTTATTATTTAAGAAAATTTAGGGCTGAAACAATTAGTCGACGTTAACGACAACGTCGACAATAAAAAATGTTCAGCGTCGAATAGTCGTTTGATGTCATTTAACGTAACCTGAGATCACATTAAACTCTAATGATGATGTGTGAGAGCAGCACTGCAGTCCGCGCCTGACTGAGGAGAGGGAGAATTACACAGATCACAGTTCAGATGCACTCTAAACTTTCCAAACAGCTTCAGGTGATGGAGATCGCAAAGTATGAGAGAATTATACAAAAATACCAAATAAGTAAATACAGAAGGACTCTCGTTGTGAAATTATCGGAGCCGTAGCTCTTTAAAGGAAACAACCCAGCGTCACATCTTAAATGCAGTTTTAATGCATTATAGCTTTATTAAAGTTCAAATAATATGGAAGCAGATCATTTAAATAACTTCAAACTCCAAAACTGCCAATTCTCTGTGCGGTCAGCGCCTCTGCTAGGAGTTGCGCGAATGTCCTAAGGGGGAGAGATTGAAACTGCACCCGGCTGATTCACACTATGTCGCCAGGACGCTCATCCCTCGAGTGCACTTGCTGCAGCTAGATTGTAACATGATGACTCATGACTTATTGAATCATAATACATGTCACTGTGTGTTTCTTATTGTGAAGAAAATTGGCACCATGCAGCTTTATTAATAAGAGAGAGTTTGTTTTGTGAGTTAAAGATGGATTGACGTGAACAGAAGTGTGAGAGAGGAAATCTTCACCTCATTATACAGTACATTGCAACAAAATATGTTTTTGATTTGATTTGGCTTGTTTTCCAATAAAAAATATCTAAATCTCCTTTAAAACAATGTACATTTTCATTAGCAGCTATACTGCAGAAGAATAAATTGTTATCTGAGAATGTTGAATATAATATAACAAATATTCTTAAATATCTAAAAATCCTTTTCAAAAAGATGCATTCACCTGAGAAGCCGCATTTAAGATATTTAGACTTGCTTTTAGAGAATAGATCTTGTATATATATATTTTGTCTTTACTGCACTAGCAGAAGTATAACCATGTGAAGAAAATACACCTATATACAAAATACACTTATATTTACATCCTCTTAATTATCTTCTCAAGTTGCTTCTCAAGTAAATGTATCTTGTTTTAAGGATTTTAGACTATTTTAAATTGAAAACGAGACAAAAACACTTGATAACACTAGGATTTTTGCAGTAAATATCTTTACTAAATTAAACTTAATAAAAAGTATTTTTTCCCTTTAATTCAGTGAATGTCATTTAGAGAATGGTCAATTCGGTCAATCGCCGAATAATCGTTCTAATATTTGTTAGATTAATCGATTATCAAAATAATCATTAGTTGCAGCCCTAATTAAATTACATCCTTTTGCTGTTTAATGATCACACTTGGGCATATCCAGAGGTTTTTATTTTCAAATTGTCATTGAATTTATCTCATATCACTTTGTTAATGACAGTATACTGTAATATTGTACTGAAATTAGCAACAAGATTATATCGTACTGTTTAAATTTTTTAGTATCGTGATACTTCGTTAGTAAACCATGCAACCCTAATCTGAAGCATGTCCTCTGAGTATGTTTGAGTGTGTTTGTACGCTCGCATGCATACCAGGTACCAAGGGAGGGCTTTCAGAGGAAGATATATATCATAAGCAGCATGTGTGCATTGTCTAACTTCAGCACACACTCTTGAAAAGGTCTGCAATGTTGTCAAAATTACAGTAAGAACATCATGTACCAAATGCTATTTGATGAAGAACTAAACCCTGGGCTGGGTCCCGTTTCAAGGGGATATGACTCAATCTGCCTGGGCTGAGCGGTATTGAGAGGAGGAGGAAGAGGACGGGGGGTGAGGGGGGGGGGGGTGATGGATAGAAAAGAAGCAGAGGAGTGTAAGGCAATATTCGTGGTAGATCGGTGTCACTGGTGGGATGAGATGAGCTGTAGGATGGGGGTGGGTGTAGGGGGACTCTGTAGCAGGTGGCGTCTGGGCCTAGGCAAAGCTCATCTTGTACAGTCTTACCAAGAGGTTAAATAATTAAAGAAAAGTGGGTGTTATGGCATGGGGAGTCTAGACGTGTCTGGTGCCCGTATGGGGCGTCTCTTTAATATGAGCGCTTTATCTCAGATTAGAGAGCGAGGTCAGTGGCTTGCGCCCTGCTTAAATGACAGTGCCACTTTCCCAGTGAGGCACAGATGAATAGCTCCTGCCACTGGCACGATTAAATGCGCACTAGTTCCCAAACTGCACTGCACTTGCTATCCCTCCAACATTCAAAGGCTATGCATTAGATAGCAGCATTACATTTTACTTGGATTTTTAGAGTGAATATGTTGAATATGATTGAATATGTTGTGCCTCAAGTCAGTATTTTAGGCCAGTTTCTTTTTCGGTAGGCTCTCAGATCTCAGCTGTTCCATGAGATTCCGTTCATTAGGCTGTCCTCGCTCTCTCTCTCGCTTTACATTTCTTTTGTCTCCCACATTCTCTCTCTCGCACTGAGTCTCTTACGTTTTTTCATACACCTTGTGCGTGAATGGAAAATGCCTGTCACACCAGAAAAGGCCTGCTCTGGTGAGAAACTTCACAAGCCCCCTTCTCACAGTTTTCAGCAAAAACAGAAAAACGAGACAATTCCACAGTGCGTAGAAACCTTTTTTCTTGCTTGCTTTCTTTCTTTCTTCCTTTGCCCCTTCCATAGCCTCTCATAAAGTGACTCATAGCATGTTGCTAGGGAATGTTCCAGAAAGGGGCATTCACTGCAACAGTGAGATGCGGTCTCCCCTTATCATTGTTAAGTGTTTCTGGGTAAAGCCTACCATCTTACAAGTCTCCAGCCCACATGGGCATCTGGCATGTGCCCTTTCCTTTTGTCTGGCATTCTGATGGACAACTCAGATAACACAGGAGGAGAGGGCAATGCCTCTCCTCAAGTTCCCATAATGCCTTTGTTGTCTGGTCTGTGGTGTGACGTGTGTATGGATGGTTAACCAGATTATGGCTTGTGCTTGATCAAACAGGGCCACTATCACTGGATATGTCCATCTCTATTTCTTTCTGGTTACCAGTCAAGAGCGCCAACATGGGTAGCTGATAACTTTAGCCTATGCCTTTTAATATTTACATTTAAAGGTGTACTATCAGCTGATGGCTCCATCTGGCTAGAGAACTAGTGAGTCTTGCCATGCCGATGAAGTCACTTGGAAACTAGTCATTTACCCCACACGTAACTGTTTGCTGTGGAATTGTGTTGTGTAAAGTGTGCTTTGTTATGAAGTCAAAGCACAGTTTCAGTAATTTTCTATACAACTGTGAGCTTGACTGTCAGATCTGGCATGACATGATACCCGCGTCTTGTGCTCGACTCCACAAGCATGGTACTGTTCTGGGGAGATATTTGGAGATGGCGCACAGATGGCTGGCAATGAACTGCAGTCCCCATTCTCCAGCCTTTCCCCCACCTCCTCCACCCTCTCATTTTCTTGCTTCCCAGATCATGAGCGCACAGCTGTTTTCCTTCTGTAACAAAACTGTGGAGAGGAGGAAACAGGAAATGGCTCCATGAAATATAGATCTGTAGGCCAGACTTGGTTGTCTTTGCAGCTTGTGAGCACGTTCTTAAAAAGTAGAGAGTGAGAGAGAGAGAAAAAGTTTTGGTTTGGCTTATGTAATGCCTCCTCCATTTCCTACTACTTGGAAACAGAATGGCCACCATAGAACAAGAGCAGCCTGTGCTTTCCAACCTTAGGAACAAGGTGACAGTTAGTCCCTGCGCTTGAACAAAGCACACCCAGTTTACCTAAGAGCTTGTTATAGGCTTGGTGACAGGTGTTAGCAGATATCTCCTCTTAGCTAACAACACAATGGAGCAGCATACATAGCGATAAGAGGATTGAACCATCTGATCTCCGGGAGTCCACATAAGGCTAACCCGAAATAGCCCAGCTGCCTCTCAGGCTCGCTGTTGTGCAGTTGTTGCCACATAATCACAGTCTGTTTACATTTTTGCCCTGTTACAAACAGGCTGATGGCAGTTTGTTGTGTCTGCTCTGTCTGGGGTTTGTGCCGGTAATCATAACACACTAACAGATCTTCCAGGATGCCATCATGTCTGACTTAGACGCCTGAGTCCTCTGATTAACACAGGGATGGTTGAACAAGGCTCATGGAATACTATTTAAAAGTGGCCATTCTGAATGACGACTGGGTGAGGCTACCTGATGAGGTTAGCTTGCCTGGCTGCATAGAGAAAACTGTTACAACTGCAGTGGATAGTCCTGGATGAGGGAATGGTACTAGGAGAGTGCCCAGTTCTCTAGCTTGGCTTAGATGAGGACCTTAGTATCTCTGAGGTTGAGATGTTTCAGTTACAACATGTTCTCTTCCCACCCCCTTCACAATTTACCACCAGTTGTTTGTGTCTTGGAGGCGGTACAGATCGTAATCCAGTTAAGGGCAGCAGATTTGGGACATTTTATCTCCTGTGCTGGGTTAACTCCTGGGTTGCGTCTGGTCCGTGGTCCTCCCCTTCAAGCCCTCAACAGATGGGGCCTTGTCTTGCAAGCACTCTCTCCAAATGAGCCGTGGCACAAAGCCAGCGCCAATGCAGCTTATTTAACAGTGCCACTACACAGCCCAGCTGCATTCAGGGTACGACCTTGTTTCTGGAGAGAGAAAGTGGCTATGATCGGGAGGTCAGAAACATCATACTCAAATTTGAGACAGCTCAGCTACAGATAAAGCAGAAAACCTCATTCAGAGTTGGCTTTGAGTAGGGATGGGTCAGGATGGTTGACTAGTCACTAATGTGATGTAAAGCCACTAATGAGATTGATTAGTAAGTTGATATTTATTTTTTCCTTGGTGTTTTTGCACTAAGCCACTTCACCATCAAAGCACCACTTTTGTAACAAATTCATCACCTTGAAAATTATATTTAAAACCATGACTTTAAATCACCTGCCATGAGCAATGTTCACATTGTTATAAATGTTCCGATATTATTTGTTTACGGCCAATGTGATACTGATTATTTTTTAGATTTAAATGTCCGATAAACAATATTCAGAACCAATTTTTAATTATTGTTGCATTTCTACATTTAACACAATACATAAATAACCATCAATATCCATGCCATTTTATTTATGCAAAGTAGTCTGCAAAACATAAAAGGAGGAATTTTAAAGGATGTCCCATACAATGGCAATTGATAGTTACTACCTTTTAAAGCTTTAAGAGAACCTCAAAAGTGTCAAAATCAGTGATGCTCATATTCAGTGTCTTTTGAAGGAATGAAAATATGTTGAGAGAAAAATTTAAATCTTTTGCCATAGCTCTCATTTGCCCATTCACGAGAGAAGCTCTCTCGCGTTTACGTAAGAACTTGTATTTTTCACACGAGAACTTGCACTGTTTTTGCTTTCACAAGATGTTAGCGTGAGCCGTTGTAAATGAGCATCTCCTTGTAACTTCACACAACCCAAACAACTAGTCGATTTTGGAAAATATGTAATTTTGCACATCCCTAGCTTTGAAATCTGTAAGCATTTATTATACATATTGTATACTTGAAAAAGATCACCCTCAACTGCAACGTACTTTAGATGTGTTTGAGCTCTGGGCCCGCTTTCACGAAAAAATGTTAAGGCTAAAAGTAGCTCCTAACGTGAAAACGTCCTAACGTCACTCCTAATTTTAGATCTCGTCACATTTTCATCTAAGAGTAGTTCATGAAGCACTTTAATGTTAAAAGTAGCTCCTAAACCCATGACAGCTTAGAAGTAGTCCTGAGTACTAAAGTGGCTGCTGATGTCAATCCACATTAAAAACAATTTATTACAATATTATTATGACATTGACCATTTAAAAAGGTATTGACTGAATTACAATTGAGTTGACCTTTAAAAAAGTTAACTCTACCACTAACTGAAACAACCCAATTACAACTGAGATAAAGGCTTGACAAATCTGCGCTCCCTGGCCATATCAAAATAAAACTGTGCGGTGTGGATGAATCAGCCACAACATTAAAAACACCCGCCTAATATTGTGAAGGTCCCCCTCGTGCTGCCAAAACAGAACCAACCCGCATCTCAGAATAGCATTCTGAGATGATATTTTTCTCACCACTATTGTACAGAGCAGTTATCTGAGCTACTGTAGACTTTATCAGTTCAAACTAGTCTGGCCAATATCTGTTGACCTCTCGCATCAAGACAGAACTGCCGCTCACTGGATGTTTTTTGTTTTCGTCACCATTCTGAGTAAATTCTAGAGACTGTTGTGTGTGAAAATCCCAGGAGATCAGCAGTTACAGAAATACTCAAACCAGCCCATCTGGCACCAACAATCATCCATGGGATTATTCTAAACAGCGATTCACACAATACTAATGTTTTAACTTAAGAAGAGTTCAGAAATCAATATTTGTTGGAATAACGCTGATTTTCAATCACAGCTTTCTTGTGTCTTGACATGCTCTCTACCAGTCTTTCACATTGCTGTTGGGTGACTTTATGCCACTCCTGGTGCAAAAATGAAAGTAGCTCAGCTTTGTTTGATGGCTTGTGGCCATCCATCTTACTCTTGATCACATTCCAGAGGTTTTCAACGGGATTCAGGTCTGGAGATTGGGCTGGCCATGACAGGGTCTTGATCCGGTGGTCCTCCATCCACACCTTGATTGACCTGGCTGTGAGGCATGGAGCATTGTCCTGCTGGAAAAAACAATCCTCAGAGTTAGAGAACATTGTCAAAGCAGAAGAAAGCAATTTTTTTCCAGGATTATCTTGTACGTGGATTGATTCATGCGTCCTTCACAAAGACTTCACTTCAGCCTTGTTGAAGCACCCCCAGATCATCAACGATCCTCCACCTGTTCTTCTAATGGTTAGACGGAGAACTGGAGAGGCCTTCGAGCCATAGTGTCTCGCACCGTCTGTGAAATTTGGTGGAGGATTGGTGATGATCTGGGGGTGCTTCATCAAGGAAATAAATAAGCAAATACAATGTGACGTAATCCATAGCAACAAGGTCAACTCTGCCTTATTCTTATCTTAAGATTTCCTTTAAAACTTGCTCTTAGCAGATTTGTGAATAGGTTTTAAGTAAAAACTCTTAGCTAGGAACACTTTGGAAAACTCCTAGTGGTAAGAAATAAATGTTTGTGAAAACAGCCCCTGATGGTTTTTGCGGTAGGGCTCACTTTAATGTAGCAGCTCTGCAGCAGTTTTAGAACCTAAACCTTCATGTGTTAGAGTGAATTATGGGAGTTTCTCAGTGTCCAGCAGGGCTAATAAGATTTTTGTGAATGTATGTGTGGCACATGTCTGCATGGTTTTCATGTGACTGGGAAACAAGCCTGTATTGACTGCGCTCATCTGTGTGTGAAAGTATGTCAGGCAGGGTGAGGTATGTTCAGGCGTCAGTCCTGGGTGTAACAAGCACCTGGAAGAATGCAACACATCTGATCAATTTTCACACTGAAGAAGTGACCCCAAAATAGCAAGTGAAGAGGAGACTGTCATGTCCATTCAGCCATTCCTTTCAAACAATTCCCAATGCATGCTCCTGTTTAAATAGTAAAAACAATGTTTTAAAATTCGCATCATTTAATTTGCTTCCTTCTTGACTTACCAATCTGTGGCAGGGCGGATGATTAGGCCAGGTTGTGATTCCACACACCCGGCCCCTAATTAGACTAATGCAACAGAGAGAGAGTTACAGGCAGCTGCCCGACACCTGTGTGTGTGTGTATGTCTTTTGGTTCAGTTCCTCATTAAAATATTAGTTATAATGTCAAGCCGGTTCTCGCCTCCTCCTTTCCATTGAACTGTGTTACATTGGTGCACGTAACTCTTTTGCACTGCCGTCTCCGGTCACCTTTATCCCTCTCGGGCTTCATCAGCCTAATTAGGGGCCAGGTGTGTGGAATCATGGCCTGGCCCTACCCTCCGCCCTGCCACACAAACATTCACAAAAATCAGTTTAATGATGTAGTGGACAAAAGCCATGTAGAATGGCATGTTATCACATTTTTGTGGATTAATCTATTACATCATTTTCTGATTTTGTTCAATTTCATTCCACACACATAACTTTAGTATTCTCATATGTGTTCTGTTTGCTGCCCTCTGGCGGTCAGAATGATGAACATGTTGGACTTGCTATAACATTATATTTATTTTTAGGTGACTGTCATGACACTTTTCACCACAGTAGTGTTAACATCATGCCTGAAAACACACAAACCTTTAAAGGTTAAAGTGTAGGCATCACTATTATTATTGCACATACTCTTGGTTTGGGATTTGTACAAACCCCTAACTTTTAGTATTAAACACTGCATGTACTTCAGACACTAATGTTACCTCAAATTCTGTGGCTCGTTGAGGAGAGGTAGGCTAGTACTTTCTAAGCAATCAGTCTTGCGATTTTTATCTGGTGGACAGCTCAGCTCTGGTGGAAAATTTGCAATCCTAAAATCCCAATTTACATTGAAGGAGGGATATGAGCCATATCTAGGGACCAGCTATCATAGAGACTTGGGTTGTGGGGTCTTTTGACATGGGCCAGTAAGTAACCACCTTACAACCACCCATAATACCCTAGAGACCACATAGCAACGCCCTGGTGACTGGACAAGCACAATTTTCTTTAGAAAATTAAAACATATATATATATATTTTTTTTTTTTTTTTTTTTTTTTTGGCAATCAAGGGTCAACAGTGCCATTCCACTTTTTCAGCCATCTTAGTTCCTGTAGTGCAAAGTTTAAAGCAAAAATGATTTTAAAATCAAACAAAAATACAAAGGTACCAGACTCTACTTAAAGGTGCACTAAGTTATTGATCTCATGTCATCTTAGACTTACACTGACACCTAGTGCTGTAGATGCAGCATCATTCAAACGCAATATTTTTCAGTTACTGATGCCAAGGTAAAAATTCACAATTCACAGTCAGCCGTGATTAATTCCGTGATGCATGAATGAAAATGTAAAATAACAGGACGGTTACTGAGATTAAGCGAGTAGTATTCGGCTGGTCATGTGATTCTAACATGGCAGTCCCCATGTGTGGACCCTCTCCATGTGGAATAAAACAGCTTTTATAAGGTTACTGATATGACTGGAGTCTTCATATTAATGTAAGTGCTCATGATTTCCTACTTATGTTACAAAATTACAATACATTTCTGGAGTTCAGCTTTTTTAATGAGGACAAAATTACTTTTGCACCTTTAACTTGTTTAATGAAGGAATGAACTATAATCCCATGAAGCATTGCAAATGACTTAATTGAATTAAAAACAATGGAAATATATAAAACTATTGATTTAAAGTTATTGTAAGTACAGAAAGAATATTTAAATTTGATTACAAAATATACAAGTAGTTTGAAGACTGAGGAATGATTTCCTCCCCATAATACTACCTCTTTAAACAATGAAGTTAAAATAACGCAGACTGATGGATTCAACAGATGCATCAATTAATAACCTCAAAGCTCACTATACAGTAAGTCTGTCTTTAAAGGTTTTTACACCGTTGAGCCAAAACATTATAACCACCTGCCTAATATGTTCTTGGTCCTCCACGTGCCACCAAAACAGCACCGACCCCCCAACGCATGGACTCTACAAGACCCCTGAAGGTGTCCTGTGGTATCTGGTACCAAGACATTAGAAGCAGATCCTTCAAGTCCTTTAAGCTGCGAGGTGGAGCCTCAGTGGATCGGACTTGTTGGTCCAGCACATCCCACAGATGCTTAATCGAATTGAGATCTGGGGAATTTGGAGGCACAGGGCAACACATTGAGCTCTTCATCATGTTCCTCAAACCATTCCCAAACAATGTGTGCAGTGTGACAGGGCGCATAATCCTGCTGAAAGAGGCCACTGCCATCAGGTAATACCACTGCCATGAAGGGTGTACCTGGTCTGCAATGACGTTTAGGTAGGTGGCATGTGTCAAATTGATGTCCACATGAATTGCAGGACCCAGTTTTTCCCAGCAGAACATTGCCCAGAGCATCACACTCCCTCCACCGGCTTGTCATCTTCCCACAGTGCTTCCAGGTTCCATCACTTCCTCAGGTAAACAGCACACACGTACACAGCCGTCCACGTGATGTAAAAGAAAACCGGACTCATAGGACCAGGCAACCTTCTTCCACTGCTCCATTGTCCAGTTCCGATGCTTGTGTACCCATTGTACTGTAGGTGCTTTCGATGGTAAACAGAGGTCATCATGGGTACTCAGCCCATATGCAGCAGGGTGCGATGCACTTTGTTGTGCCACATTCCTCTCGTAACATCATTAACATTTTCTGTGACTTGTGCCACAGTAGACCTTCTGTCGGTTCAGACCAGACGGGATAGCCTTCGTTGCCCTCATGCATCAATGAGCCTTGGGCACCCAACACCCTCTCGCTGGTGTGTGGTTTGTCCCTCCTTGGACCACTGTTGGTTGGTACTCACCACGGCTGACCGAGACCACCCCACAAACCTTGCTGTTTCAGAGATGCTCTGTCCCAGTCATCTGGCCATAAAAATTTGTCCCTTGTCAAAGTCGCTCAGGTCTTTACTCCTGCCCAGTTCTCCTGCATTCAGCATGTTGACTGATTGTTCGCTTACCATCTACTCTACCCAGACCTTGACATGTGAACTTGTTAGGAGATGATCAACATTATTCGCTTCACCTGTGAGTGGTCATAATATTTTGGCTCATCAGTGTAACATATCGTTTAAAATAATTATGCGATTTTTACTTTCAGAACCAGACTTTTGCGCTTTATTCCATTTAGAGCTGCTAGTGGCACAGATATTACACACTTCAGCTTTAACATTAGAGAATGAGTGGACAATGCTAATGATTTTCTCTCGGTTTTTCTTGTGTTGCAGCTGAACTGGAGTTTGTTCAGATAATAATCATAATTGTGGTGATGACTGTAATGGTAGTTGTGATCATCTGTTTGCTGAACCACTATCGGCTATCAGCCTGGGCCTTCCTTACACGTCACAGCCTGGCTCGCCGACAAGACGAGGGCATTCAGCCGGTAAGTGTGAGCATGTGTTTTCAATTCTGTGTGGGTGTTTGTTTTACAAATTAGTTAAGATGGTTGATTAGTTGTCCAATAACCAACTAACCCACTTGACCAGTGAGTTTAAATAATTTTTTAAAAGTAGATTTCTATTAGAGATGCACTGATTTAATGACCAAATATGTGACATTGGCCGATTGTTTAAAAACAGTTGATGAACAGGGTAGATCAGTCAATTATTTCCTGTCAAAATGGGGCAGAAATACATTTTGGGCCAATAAGACCCCAATGTGTCAAAGTGTCATGTTGTCATTGATAACACATTTTAATGTCACATTGGTTAATGTTTTACATGTAGCCGGTTGACAGTACAGCATGTATCTCATCCTCCTCAAGTCAAGTCAAGTGGCTTTTATTGTAGTTCAACCATATACAGGTGAAACTCGAAAAATTAGAATATCGTGCAAAAGTTCATTAATTTCAGTAATTCAACTTAAAAGGTGAAACTAATATATTATATAGACTCATTACAAGCAAAGTAAGATATTTCAAGCCTTTATTTGATATAATTTTGATGATTATGGCTTACAGCTTATGAAAACCCCAAATTCAGAATCTCAGAAAATTAGAATATTGTGAAAAGGTTCAGTATTGTAGGCTCAAAGTGTCACAATCTAATCAGCTAAACACCTGCAAAGGGTTCCTGAGCCTTTAAATGGTCTCTCAGTCTGGTTCAGTTGAATTCACAATCATGGGGAAGACTGCTGACCTGACAGTTGTGCAGAAAACCATCATTGACACCCTCCACAAGGAGGGAAAGCCTCAAAAGGTAATTGCAAAAGAAGTTGGATGTTCTCAAAGTGCTGTATCAAAGCACATTAATAGAAAGTTAAGTGGAAGGGAAAAGTGTGGAAGAAAAAGGTGCACAAGCAGCAGGGATGACCGTAGCCTGGAGAGGATTGTCAGGAAAAGGCCATTCAAATGTGTGGGGAGCTTCACAAGGAGTGGACTGAGGCTGGAGTTACTGCATCAAGAGCCACCACACACAGACGGGTCCTGGACATGGGCTTCAAATGTCAAACATCTTACCTGGGCTAAAGAAAAAAGAACTGGTCTGTTGCTCAGTGGTCCAAAGTCCTCTTTTCTGATGAGAGCAAATTTTGCATCTCATTTGGAAACCAAGGTCCCAGAGTCTGGAGGAAGAATGGAGAGGCACACAATCCAAGATGCTTGAAGTCCAGTGTGAAGTTTCCACAGTCTGTGTTGGTTTGGGGAGCCATGTCATCGGCTGGTGTTGGTCCACTGTGCTTTATTAAGTCCAGAGTCAACGCAGCCGTCTACCGGGACATTTTAGAGCACTTCATGCTTCCTTCAGCAGACAAGCTTTATGGAGATGCTGACTTCATTTTCCAGCAGGACTTGGCACCTGCCCACACTGCCAAAAGTACCAAAACCTGGTTCAATGACCATGGTATTACTGTGCTTGATTGGCCAGCAAACTCGCTTGACCTGAACCCCATAGAGAATCTATGGGGCATTGCCAAGAGAAAGATGAGAGACATGAGACCAAACAATGCAGAAGAGCTGAAGGCCGCTATTGAAGCATCTTGGTCTTCCATAACACCTCAGCAGTGCCACAGGCTGATAGCATCCATGCCACGCCGCATTGAGGCAGTAATTAATGCAAAAGGGGCCCAAACCAAGTACTGAGTACATATGCATGATTATACTTTTCAGAGGGCCGACATTTCTGTATTTAAAATCCTTTTTTTTATTGATTTCATGTAATATTCTAATTTTCTGAGATTCTGAATTTGGGGTTTTCATAAGCTGTAAGCCATAATCATCCAAATTATATCAAATAAAGGCTTGAAATATCTTACTTTGCTTGTAATGAGTCTATATAATATATTAGTTTCACCTTTTAAGTTGAATTACTGAAATTAATGAACTTTTGCACGATATTCTAATATTTCGAGTTTCACCTGTACAGTTAGTATAGTACACAGCGAAACTGAATGCAAGCCATAGCAGTGTGGGCAGTGTCTGAATTTTCACAAACAGACCATTTGCTCTACTGTTTCGTTCTTCTTTCTAGCTTGAGTGAAAAATGAAGAACTTCGCAGTGTGTATCGGAGCCTTTAGCATTACAGTAATATTTGAATTCTTCATATGCTAAAGCATCTCTAAATTCATCCCATTGAAAGCAAAGGCAATACAACCATTAAAGCACCTCTTTTTGTGGTGTCCAAATACACCACTTTAAACAATACATTTTAAAATGATTTATGTCAGACTCAAAATATTTTGTCAAGTTCAAAATGGTTTTAAAAATGTGATTTGAGACCCCTGTGCTCTATTCCATTGCTTTCCATTCCGCCCAAATATTTTTAAATTCAACAACCTGTGTGTCGCCATCTTACATTCATTTGTGTCTATTTACAAAGTTTCCACTCCACCATGTGTGTCCTGTCTGTGTGAGTTCTAAACTCGAGTGGGTGTTGAGTTCCTGTTCTTTCGTTTGATCACCATGGGTGTGACTTAGTGACCATGTTCATATGGGACTCATTGATGTGTGTGCCAACTTCTGAGTCTTTGCAGCAGTGCCAGTTGACTCGCGCGTGTTATGCACCTCCTTATGTTGATTTATGTTTTGTTGTTTAGTGCTGAGACATGCTCGTCTAGACTGCAGTCCATATTTACCTCCCAGAGAGAGAGAGAGTTATAAAAAGATAGGAAGAGGATGAAGGCATGATTTAGGGACAGATGCAGAGCATGAAAGGAGAAAAAACAGCTAAGCTCTTAAATTCAGAAACAAGCTCGTAAATTAGAAATAGTGCATTGCTCCTTTTTGCAGCATTTTGTCTGTTTTATTTTCTAGAGGCTGCAAAATAAACCAGAGGTCCTGTATTAAAGATGCATGTAATGAATTCATTCTTATATTGGTGTTTTGCTTTTCTGCCAAAAATCAAACCTCAATGCATTAGATGTTGATTTAAATGCATCAATGTTGATTATATGTGTTGTCAAATTGTCCATATCTCTTCTGGATCTTTTCTAGGATGGCTGTGCATGGCCAACAGATAGTTTGGTGACACAACAAGGAGCCACTGAGGTTAGTTGAGTCAACTGACCTATTATACAACCTGTCTAAAAAATACAGTTTAATTTTCTTATGTTTTCATGTCATTAATAGGGCTAGAGGAGAATGCAGATTAATGTTTTGTCTTTTGACAATATTTAATATTGATCAAAACATTTATGTATTTGCTCTAAATATTTATATATTATATAATTTTTTCAATGTACATTGAAACGATGGTTTAGTTTGGTTGTTTAGAATAGTTTTTAACCCATTTTAAAGAAATATATATATTGAATCATTTTTATCTATATAAATAAGAATAAAACATACAATATAATGTATACAACCATGTGCATTAATGTCATGTATAGGGCTCGAGGAGATTGCTTAAAAATTTTATTTAAATTTTGTTTATTAATCTTTTGACGATATTTAATAATATTTCTCACCATATTTCTCTCTAAATAAACACAGATAATTATATTTTAACATTGTTATCTAAAACAACAATATCTTATATATAAGTACATAGAATTAAACATACATTTTTACCTGTAGTTGAAGTCAGAGGTTTGCATACACATACGCACATATCAAACTCAGTTTTTCTCAATTCCTGACATTTAATCATAGAAAACGTTCCCTGTATTAGGTCAGTTAGGATAATTGTATTTTAAGAATGTGAAATGTCTTAAAATATTAAAAGAGATATTTATTTATTTCAGCTTTTATTTCTTTCATCACATCCCCAGTGAGTCAGACGTTTACATACACTTTGTTAGTAAAGTTGCCTTTAAATTGTTTAACTCGGGTCAGATGTTTTGAGGGTCCTTTCACAAGCTTCTCACAATAAGTTGCTGGAATTTTGTCCCATTCCTCCAGACAGAACTGGTGTAACTGAGTCAGGTTTGTAGGCCTCCTTGCTCACACACGCTTTTTCAGTTCTGCCCTGAAATCGGATTGAGGTCAGGGCTTTGTGATGGCCACTCCATTACCTTGACTTTGTTGTCCTTAAGCCATTTTTCCACAACTTTGGAGGTATGCTTGGTGTCATTTTCCATTTGGAAGACCCATTTGCAATGAGCTTTAACTTCCTGTCTGATGTCTTGAGATGTTGCTTCAATATATCAACATAATTTTCCTTCCTCATGATGCCATCTAATTTGTGAAGTGCACCAGTCCCTCCTGTAGCAAAACACCCCCACAACATGATGCTGCCACCCCTATAATTCAAGGTTGGGATGGTGTTCTTCGGCTCGCAAGCCTCACCCTTTTTCCTCCAAACATAACAATGGTCATTATAGCCAAACAGTTCAATTTTTATCTCATCAGTCCAGAGGACATTTCTTCAAAAAGTAAGATCTTTGTCCCCATGTGCACTTGCAAACTGTAGTCTGGCTTTTTTATGGTGGATATGGAGCAGCCTTTCAGGTTATTTCGACATATTTTCCATATTTACTATGGATGATATATATACTTGTCTGCCTGTTTCCTCAAGCATCTTCACAAGGTCCTTTGCTGTTGTTCTGCAGAATCGCGTATCAATATTTGCTGTGAAAGGCCCTTAAATAAAGTTAATTCTATATAAATCAATACATAATTCAAATAATTATAAATATACTGTATATAATCTTGAGACATTTACCATATCCCTTTATGATTTTTAATTAGTAGCACCTAATAAACTAGCAAAAAATACATAATTATTATGTTTAACAGTATTAAAAATGAATGTCCACATGTGGACAGCGAGACTACATTGTGAAATTTTAAATACACTAAGCTATAGAAAGTCAGATTTTTTTTTCATCAGATTCTTTATTATGTTTCCAGGAGTGTTGGTTATTCATGTTTTTGAGACACTACAGACATTACAGCTCATTTTCTGTAAAGCTGAATAAATCATTCTTATTCAAAGTAATGTCCAGCATCATCCAATCACTGCCAACCATGTTAAAATTAAATATAGCATTATAAAATTCTGAATCTATGTACTGATTACTTAATGCAGCTAGATTATAACGTGATGACTCGTGACTTATTGAATCATAACATATGTCACTCTGTTTATTATGGTGAAGAAAATTGGCAATACGCAGCTTTACTAATAAGAGAGAGTTTGGAAAGAAAGATGGCTGGATCAGATCCAGAGCAACGGAGCCAATACCACGTGCGGGTGGAAATGAGCAGGCACACAAAGTAACTGAACGAAACAGGCGGCAGAATTTGAAACACCAGCCTAAGTCGAACATAAAACCGCGGTTCTGCTCACTCCATGAATTTCAGTGAGTGTGAGAGAGAGCGAAAAATCAGGGGTTCATGCAATTTAACAGAGGATACATGCTGGTTCAGATCACTCAATAAAATAATATTTCACCCAAAAATTACGATCTCACTAATCGAAACAGCAATCAGCGATTGTAGTTAAAACATACAAGGTTATACTCAAAACATCAAACATTCAGCATCAAATATATGATTTAGTTGTACAAGAAAAGTCACAGTTTCTAAACTAAATCTGCCCAGATATCAAGCCTTGGGAAATCCTGTGTGATTTTGCAGGCTTGTCCGTTTGAAATCCCTGTTGCGTTGAGCAGTCAGGAGAAAACGATCTGGATTCGGTCCTTTGTCTTACGCTCGTCAGCGAAAAGACGTGTCTCCGTGTTATTTCTCAGGTCCGGTGATGGAGAGAAATGCAGAAGGTAGTCAGCATTGATATAAAACGATTTGAGAAGGGAAGCTGGTCGCCTTTTCCGTTTTCTAAATAAATTCATTGTTATCTCGTAGTGAAAATGAATTAACTGGTTGTAATAAGTACACTACACAACTGGAACAAAGCTAAGTTAATCTTACTCTATCATGGCCAAATGGTGAGGTTAGAAAAACGTTGTCTCTTTGTCCAGAAGGAGGGAAAATCCTTTGTATGTGTAGATACGCGTCTCTTTAAACTGCAGGCTTGCGCAGCTGTATGCAGAGAGAGCGAACTCACTGCTGTTTGCCGGTTTTGTTGACAAAATGACGTCATCGGTCATAGGCCGCTTTTGACCAATGACGTTTGAGGCTGGGTCCATGGGCGGGACAAGTTGAAATTGACAAGTTTTGAATGATCCATGCTCGTGAAGGACTAGGCCGTTTTTGGAGGCTCATTATACAGTATACAGTACTATGACACAATTCCCTCACCATCTCCTGTTTCACATCGCCTTGTTATTTCAACTCATCAAATAGTTATTAGTCTTAAATTGCCCCTGTCTCAACTTTTTTGGAGCATGTTGCAATTTAAATTTACTGTACATTTAAAAAAAAAAAAAAAACATAAAAATTCACATGGAAAAACATATAATGTGTAGTTGTAGTGCTTTCAATATATCAAAGGGTGAATATAATTTACAAGACACTTCATCCTTTTTGTTTTTATTATGTATTTATGTAAACCTTTACACTGCACTCTCATTTCTAATCTTTTGGGGGTTTTTTTCATTTTAAGGTGATGTATGGTCCACGGAGTGGAGACCGCTTCAACCCGCCTTCATTTATGCAAAGGGACCGATTCAGCCGCTTCCAGCCCACCTACCCGTACCTGCAGCAGGACATCCACTTACCACCCACCATTTGCCTGTCAGATGGCGAGGAGTTGCCGCCCTATAAGGGCCCCTGTACGCTGCAACTTAGAGACCCTGAGCAGCAGCTCGAGCTTAGCCGTGCGTCTGTGCGCGCTCCACCCAACCGGACCATTTTCGACAGCGATCTGATAGACATTTACGTGCATGGAGGCGGGCCACGGCCCCCGAGCAGCAACTCTGGGAAGAGTGCCTCGAACTCGCACGTAGAGGGGCCGCCACCCACCTATAGTGAGGTGATGGGTCAGACGTACCCAGGCTCCACCTCCTTCCTGCACCAGCACAGCAATAACGCACCACCCTTCAATCAGAGGACAGCCAGTGGCTCCGCCCAACCTGGCACAAGAACAACCCCGTTCGTCAAGGTTAAGGATAGTCGGCGCGACAAACCGGTGTGACTAGGAGGCACTTGTGCTCTCTGGTACTGCCTCCAGGACCTAGAGTGGAGTGGCTTCACTCTTTGTCACGCCTTTTGCACAATTTGAATAGAGAATTGAGGAACCAAGCTTACATATGTTTTTTGTGTTTTTTTGTGGCTAGAACTTCGGGGCCATGTATGGATGTTTGGGCTTCTTGGCTAAATCTTTGTCTGTTTGTTTGGTTTTGTATGCTTTCCTGTAGTTAAAGAAAACGTGTGTTGGCACAGATTGTTTGCGTGAGAGACCACCTAGGTCATAGGATTGAGACATTTTTTATTTGTTTGTGCATTTCCTGGACTTGTAAACATAAACTGTTCACAAACAATCAAAATTTAAATTGAGTGCCATGATATTATATATTGGGGATATAAGACTCACCACAACAACAAGTTTTTACGTTGCACTTGTTCTTTAAAGTGTATACATGGCTACCGGTACCTGGAATTTTTTTCCTTGTACATTTTTTTTTTTCTGAAATGGAGATGTAGAACTCTGATCCAGCCTAAAATCTCCACAATTGAACTGCATCATGGCACTTATTAAAAGGGGGTTTAACAAACTGTTCAAATTCCAAATAATTTTCCACTGACCAAGTGAGAGATATTGGAATGGATATCTGCAAGATGGAAGTTACGAAACATACGCCACTTTCATCCTGTCGAGTAGCACTTTAAACTTACGTCACTTCAGCATTGTCATGGGGTCCAAGTGCAAGGAAATCATGGGAACTGTAGTCTTATGCACATCATCACGTGTCATATCTCGTTTATCGTTTGTTTATCATTTTCCACTAAGAAAAGCATGCATCATATAGTTTTCCAGTTATCCACACTATATCTCATATTTTATCCCTAATTGTTCTCTCCTGGAATGGCGTTTAATTCCAAGGCACCACAGGAACATGGTTTTGCTTGTTTATCCTCCACCAGTATTTATTCTTTGTGAAAGTGTACCTAGCACGATCCGCTGTAACATCCATGTGTTCCCCCATTTTTTTATTTCAGATTATCACCACATGGAACACATTTGGAATGCTTTCAGACATGTTGATTGTTTTTGTGATCAAATCCGAGCTTTGTAAACCATCGGCTTTTATCTCATAGAAAACTTATCAGAGCTTAGCTATTTATTTGTTAATAACTATTTATTTATGTTACCAGTTTAACAGGATCTTTGGTTCATGTGGATGGGAAAGCCACTGTTTTCCCCAAAATAGGTTTCTGTACAATCACTTTTGCATGATTTACAAGCAAATGTTATTTCCCATTCGGTTTAATGTTTGGTTTGAAGCTTCAAAACGACCTCCTCTCATTGGCTCTGCTTCCTATCACTCATTCTGGCTGCGCAGTTTGAGTTTTTACTGTATTGCTGCTACTGCTGCTGCTGCTGCTTATGTAGGCTTATATCCGCTTCCCCATTACTTTATATTCCCATAGATTTTTCTTTTCCGTTTGTTAACATTCATAGTCGTACTAGGAAAACAAATGGAAATGTATTTTTTACGTTTTACGCAGGTTTGCATGTTACTATTTACATGAGGAAATTTGGTGCCTAACAGTCATGTTTAAGCAGACATAGAAACCCACTTGCACTCAAAAGTCCCCACCTTTGTTGTGCCTCACTTCCTATGGTGCTTCTTTCAGTAGTCGGACTCTGTTTTTTTGTATGGTGCTGTATATAACTTGAATATATTATGCACATATCCTACCCAATGGGTAGAAAACCACAAGAAAGCATTGTTAATACTGTAATATAATGTATAGAGAATATTAAAAAGAAAAATTTAACACAATGGCATCAAGTTTTGTGAATGCCTTCAATTGTGCTTTGTCTTTTTTGTAAAAATAAAGTTTGCAAAGAGAAATGCTACAGTATGGTCACATAAAGACATAAATACTTCTTATATTTTTCTTTCCTATACAGTAAATGCAAATCTGTTATGTGATGAAACAAATATTCTGATTATAAGGCAGTTATATAAAGGATAACTAGCTGCTGCTTTTGTAACTTCCGAAGAAAGAATTATAAATGCCAGCACTTGTCATTTTATTTATTGAAATGTTTATTTTGTGACTGCTAAATGTTTGGACTTGTAAGAACCACACCCAGTCAATCGCAGAAAATAACTTAACGTAAAATAATTGTACCGAAGTTAACAAAATAAATTGGACAAATGCAACAGATTGCTGATTTTGGGCTCCCACAGAAACAGAAAGGACATTTTGTGGTTTATATCAAAACAGCAGCTCAAGTTGAGGCTATATCTTATTGGTGGGACATCCAACAAAAGGGATTTACTGGTTGCAATTCTAATGTGAGAAACAGCAAGAGCAAATGCATAACAGGAGGAAAATCCAGCCCATTGCATGTTCATTTTGCAATTTTGCATAGCAGTCTCGTTCCGAGCTCTGCACCGAATGGCTAATCTTCAGAAACATGCTGTGTTCCGTTTCATGTATCTGCTTGAATGAACGAATAAACAAATGACTGACTGACTGACTGACTGACTGACTGAAGAGTCATGTGGCTGAATTCAGCATCTTGTTCAGAGAATGGATCAGGAATTCCGACTCCACAGAAATTCATTGCATCAATGGCCTTGTGCAAGATCACATCACGGGACTTCATGAGCTATTGTGGACTACAAACATTTCTTTTTTACAAGGAAAAAACAGTTTATTGAGCAAGGAACACTGCTGTCCTTATGCCTTTTTAATTTTTTTTGTTCTGTTATTTAATTGTGATGTCAGCGGTTTTCAGTTTGAGGTCTGTTAATTGCAATACTTTTACAGGAAAAAGGTGACTAAAAACTATTTTAAAAATGAATAAAAACGAATAAATACAAGGACAAAAGAAAAATCAATAAAACTATTGCTCAAAGATGCTGTTGTAGTCCCTCATGAAACGATTCCACGCTTGTTCTTTCGCTGTCATCGAATGGCTAGAGAGAGCAATAAAGTTGAGGAAAACATGCACTGTAGAATGAGTCTCTTTGTGTTTCTGTCAACTTGTTATTCTCCTAAATGTGAATCAACTCAGCCAAAACAAACTACTTTCAAAGCTTGTTCCATTGAAGCTGGACTATCTTTACATTTAAAAAAAGTTTTACACCTAAAGAAATTAATAGTGAATGAATTCTGACAGTACAAATAAATTCTTACAAATAGATAAAATGTACACTCACATAAGATCAATAATTTTATGATCTAGAAAAGCTGGTTAAGTTTGGAATAGCATGCTAACATATTACTCTTACTACTGTATTTCTGCAGTATATACTACAGTCTGTAGCTATACTGAGCACAGTATGCATGGAATAGCCAGAACACATTGTGCAGAATACTGTATTGCCCAATTTGTGCTTGACCTGACCTTCCATTTACAGTTTGACTCATTATTTGATTGAAATAACAAATGTTTATCAAAATCTTTTTACTAGAGCTGTCAATCGACTACATTTTTTCAACGAATGAATTACGTGACATGCCAATTAATTAATCAAGTGTATCACGCACATCATTTTTTGCTGAGAATGACCCACAAATAGAGATAATTCATATAAATAATGCATAATAATTTTCTATGCTATAATCAATATAAACATACCTTTTTCAGGACACTGTATTTTAAAGATAATTTTGTAAAAAACAAATAACTTTACAGATCTTTATTGTAAAGGGTTTTAAATAATGTTTCCATGCTTGTTCAATGAACCATAAACATTTAATGTACATGCACCTGTGGAATGGTGTTAAGACACTAACAGCTTACAGACGGAAGGCAATTAAGGTCACCGTTATAAAAACTTAGCACACTAAAGAGACCTTTCTACTGACTCTGAAAAACACCAAAATATAGATGCCCAGGGTCCTTGCTCATCTGTATGAATGTGCATTAGGCATGCTGCATGGAGGCATGAGGACTGCAGATGTGGCCAGGGCAATAAACTACAATATCCGTAATGTGAGACGCTTAAGACAGCGCTACAGGGAGACAGGAAGGACAGCTGATCATCCTCGCAGTGGCAGACCACATGTAACAACACCTTAACAGGTTCGGTACATCTGAATATCACACCTGCGGGACAGGTACAGGATGGCAACAACAACTGCCCGTGTTACGCCAGGAAAGCACAATCCCTCCATCAGTGCTCAGACTGTCTGCAATAGGCTGAGAGATGCTGGACTGAGGGCTTGTAGGCCTGTTGTAAGGCAGGTCCTTACCAGACAACACCGGCAACAACGTCGCCTATGGGCACAAACCCACCTTCGCTGGATCAGACAGGACTGGCAAAAAGTGCTCTTCACTGACGAGTTGTGGTTTTGTCTCACCAGGGGTGATGGGTCGGACTCTCGTTTATCGTTGAAGGAATGAACGTTACACCGAGGCCTGTACTCTGGAGCGGGATCGATTTGGAGGTGGAGGGTCCGTCATGGTCTGGGGCGGTGTGTCACAGCATCATCAGACTGAGCTTGTTGTCATTGCAGGCCATCTCAATGCTATGCGTTACAGGGAAGACATCCTCCCCCCTCATGTGGTACCCTTCCTGCAGCCTCATCCTGACATGACCCTCCAGCATGACAATGCCACCAGCCATACTGCTTGTTCTGTGCGTGATTTCCTGCAAGACAGGAATGTGTGTTCTGCCATGGCCAGCGAAGAGCCCGGATCTCAATCCCATTGAGCATGTCTGGGACCTGTTGGATCAGAGGGTAAGGGCTAGGGCCATTCCCTCAGAAATGTCTGGGAACTTGCAAGTGACTTGGTGGAAGTGTGGGGTAACATCTCACAGCACGAACTGGCAAATATGTTGCAGTCCATGAGGAGGAGATGCACTGCAGTACTTAATGCAGCTGGTGGCCACACCAGATCCTGACTGTTACTTTTGATTTCTGCTTCCTCAGAGTGAGCGAATCTCATTCTTTGACTGTGCTGCCACCTATTTACGCAGCTTGTCAAATCAGATGTACTTCAAGCTTGAAAAAGTCAGTGATTTTGCTTGCTGACATCGCCTCTACAACCATAGATATCTATGCATAGATAACTTGATAGCAGCTGTTGCTATGGACCGCGATACGTTGGCGTGTCCGCCATATTGGATAGGTCAAGAGCCGTCCGTCAACACATGAATGTAAAGTGACAGATACGGTCTGCAAAAGTCTATTGTATTTTCCAACTAACTTTCAGATTATCTGATTTTCCACAAACATTGGTCAATATTTTAGATAATACAGGGTTTTTTTCTGTCACAAACAGCAATTAAAGTCCTCTACAAATGAATATATCAATGCAAACATACTGAAAATGAGCATCCAGTCAGTCAAATCATTACTTGATGAACTGTTTCCAACAGTCATGCCTGCAGCTGTATGACGTACCATGATATATTTACAGTTTTTTTCAATCCCTAACAAGCGCTTACCCATACTTCAGATACTTTTTCTAAACTCTTAACACAGACTCACACCTACAAAACACAATTGGCCAAATGGATAATTTTCTTCTCAAAAGCACATTTTGTTAAATATATACTAACTCTTCATTTCAAAATAGAACACATCTTTCTCTGCACACACTAACTTTACCAAAACACTGGAAATCTGACTCAAAATGAAATGATCCTGTCAAAGAATAACACTTGTTTTCACTTCACAAGGTACATGCAGTCAATCAAAGTACACCAGGTTTCAAAATACTGGCTATTGTTGACATTACAAAAACTGCATTGAATCCTGCCTCATCTATGTATATGAATTCATGAGGGGCCTGGTTGGCCTCCAATTCCATAACTCTCTGAAACAAAGTTTATGTAAATCATGTCATTACTGTATACCATACTGTACTGTAACCTATTACTGTGTAGGTTACCTACTTGCAAAGTGCAAAGCTTATAGAACTGGACATTGAATTGAATATACACTATACCTGGACATATTGTCGTCGTAGCTTCTTGACTCTCTCACTGTTCCTCTCAAAGGGAACAGTGTAGAGCTGCTTCATCCGCACTCTGTGTTCTGGACAATGTCCGCGTAATGGTTGTGAGGCTGATGCAATCGATATTGTCAAATATCTCATGGTCCTCCACAATTCTAGTTTGAATTTCATGCAGTTTTATTGCATTATTTGCAACAACCATTTCTACAATGGCAAGCTCTTGATCATTATTGAGGAGCTTTCTTCTTCCCCCAGAGGGTGGAAGACATTGCATTCTTTAGAGGGACAAAAAATTCAACATATGCAGTACTGTATGACCTGATTGACATGTCAAGTGAGAATAGAAACAATCCATGTAAAATGCAATACTTACCTGTTGGTTTGTTGAAAGATGCGTATAATGGAGGCAACCGTTGACCGCCTCAAATTGGGCTGCACTCTTTCACCAGCCTCTCTTAGTGAAAGTCCGTGGTTGATTACATGGTCAATGATAGTGGCACGAATTTCATCACTGACTACTGTTCTTGCTGCCCAAGTTTTGAGTTGGTTCTTTTCAGTGAATTGGCCAAACGGGCTTGCAAAATGGTCTGAATTGATTAATGATTCAGTACAATTCATTCAGATCACTCTCTCACTGAATCATTTGGAGCAGTTTCTCACACAGTAAAACAGTATTGGGATATTTATGAATACAACGCTGGACACAGAGTAAATGTACCTACAGTCAACTGAAACAAAAGGCTGTGTTTTTGAGAGGGAACTTTGAGAAACTTCAGCTAATGTTGTGTTATGTTAACAAGGGGCTGTTCAAACTGAACGTGTTTTTGCATCCGCTTGCGCTGTTTTTCAATTGTTTTCCATGTGATCATTCGCTAGATGGATGTCTTTTAACAACTGTGTAGTGTTTCACAGCGTTGTCAAGCTCTGTCAAGTCAAAAATTACTTTTTCAACAGATTCTCGAGACGTGTTCTGCTGTTTTCGTTGGTGGGCGTTTTGCTTTTTTAGCGTGAGAACATGTCTGTCTGAACGGTTACTGGAAGAAATATTTTAGCCAATAGTTACATGAACGCTACTCTACTCGAGAAAATAAATACATGCTTATCTCGAAGTCACTAGAATTGAATGTTTTGGTGTTGTTTTTTTGCTAAGTAAAATCGGCACCGAATCTCGCTTTTTCTTCAGCGGCTCGTGCAGGACAGGCACTGGTTAAACACAACTTCACATTTTCAAAAAGGCATGTTGAGACACCTGTGCACTGTTCCATTCTTTGCGCTGCGTCTAGATTGTTTGTAGCGCAGTTGTCACAAAGATTCAATAAACTGAACAAGTTCAGGCTGCATAGACGGGACTGTTGCATTGTTTCATATTATTCCAGATTGTTCTGCACCAGGTGAAGTTTCAGCAAATAATGCTCTAGAGGACTGAGGGGCTGCTGTGCCTTGTTAAAACTGGATGTTTACTGTTTCGGTACTGTTAAGAATGTTGCCTATATGCTTGCATAAAATACAGCTATACTAGGAGAAGATATAAGGAGAAGAAATCAGATAGTGAGTGATTTAAGTATTAAGAGGTATTTTTCGGGCTTAAAGTCCGACGGTATCTTTCGGGCCGGGCCACACGGTCTCGGTTCGGTTTCATTTTAAGCCCCGTGCAGACCTCTAGGCAGATTTCTGTGCGTACCCTCAGATTAAATCCTGCAGGTGCCCGTAGTTTCCACACAAAAGCAGTTCATGCAGTGGTCTGAGGCTTCTCCTACTCAAACTTTGATTGTTGTTCCTTTGTTGTTTGATCCTTGTTGACCGTTCCAAGGAGGCCCCATGGTTGACATATCCAAACCAGCCGAATGAGGCATCTACATACTGTATGCATTATATGTCTACAACTGCTTCAGTAGATAATGAAACTTGTAAGATCTCTCCGCCCACTTGCGGCTGGTATGGTAAGAAAACACGTACTTTTATTTACGGAATTTACGCACGTCAGGATTAATTGCGTAATTTTTTCAACGTGTTCTTTTTTATAGAGATGCACCGATCCGATACCTGGATCGGTATCCGCTCCAATACTGACGGTTATAGACGGATCGGGTATCGGTCCAACGTGCCTGATCAAAATCCGATACTGTGTGTTATTCATATTCGTTATCGTGAAGCTCCAAAACTGAAAAAATAACCAATAAAGTAGTCCATATGACACATGCATTTTATTCAAAGCCACTTGAAGACATATGATAGCTCTGTGAATCGCAAAAAGCTGTCTAATAGGGAAATAATCAGCACATTAGTGAATGGCGCTGCTCTGTTGACATAAAATGTAAGCATGCGCAGGCTGGAGAAGCAGTCCCTGCTATTTTCATATGTGAGTGTTACTCACGAACAACATCTTCTATGCGTCTGCTCAATAGTTTGATTCACTTATAATATGCATTTAGAATGGCACCGGTGGAGCATTTTACTAGAATTGGAATAAGATGCTAAATAAACCACCGTGAAGCCTACATCCACACATAAATGTTTCCTGGAGTGTTCCGATCGTCAAAATAAAAGCCTGATGGTTTTCAAGTTAAAGGTGCACAACTGAAATATATTACTGTTGTATTTAAAAATTCTGAAAGTTAATAATAATAATAATAATAATGTATTATTGATTGGAGTGAGGTGGAATAATGAACAGTGTTACTATGAATGCAAACTTTAATACTGTGAAAAAGACACTATTAGCATAACATATATATATATATAAATAAATACAAATTTCAAACTTTCTTTTGAATGTCCATGTACTAAAATAAAATATTTGATGCCATAAGTGCCATACTATTATTTTGAATGGCCATGGAAAATGAAGCACTGTGATAACAATTTTACAAAAAGTAGTCCGCTAATTTATCTGATGAACTTTCACCTTTTGCTGAACCTTTATGCTGCAGAGCTGATATGTGCTTCTAAATCACTTGAACCTTTATTAGCAACTGACACATAAGTGCCATCTTTACGTGTCATACATTCTGCTTCCCACGGATTGTTGTTGTAACAACTCCTGTATCTAACCTTTTCTGTTAATGCAAACCATACTCTTTCTATTTCATGGTGTCCACATCTTACTAATTGTTGTCTGTCTCTGTGTCTTTGGTCATGGGAGGAGTCGTGGGAAGTAAGCGGTGCACTCGTATGATTGCAAGACACGCAAGTAGACGTCTGTATATAATCATGCAGCGAAGCCATTATGGTAAATAATCGGAGTACAAATATATTATTGGAATTGGATCAAAAGACCCGGGGCTTAAGCCCTGGAAGCCCAGGCCTAACGACGCCACTGGTTTCCACTCAGCTGTCATTTGCTGCTACTGTCAGGCAACTGTTTGATGCCGAACACAACAGTGCTTCGTGCATTCACGGAGAGACTGACAGGCAGGAATTTGGCCAATAGTTGCTGAAAGCCTCTTATAATCTACCAGTTGGTTTAAACTGCACGCTAGTTTCTCTGGCGCATAAGGTGCATTCAATTCAATAAATCGAACAGGTCTCCCCATCACCTGCCATTTTAAGGTCACATGACCAGCCATGTCTTGCCCAAGACATTAATAATATGGTGCGTTCAAGTCCTCCTGGGTAGTTCGTATCATACTTATGATGTTATGTGCGTTCAAGTGATTTTAGTTGGAAAGCGTGAACTCGTTTTGCAGTTTCATATTTCTGTCTCTCAGGAAGCATTGTTAGCACCAATGCAACAAAATGAAGAGAAAGCCCGACATTAGATGTGTAATTAATGCTTTATCTGTCTAGTTTATCGATCATGCAGCTATATATAATGATGGGGAATGTAGTTTTATTGCACAAGCCTGTCACTGCATTAACCAGCTAAAATGAGTCATATTGTATGGCAAGCTGTATTTCTATTCTTCATTAAATGTACAAAAATGCATACAGACCAAATTCCTGGAACTGCACAGTCAAAGTTCACAAGCAAAACAGAATTATACCAATGACAATTTGCTTCCGCTATTATTTTTAAATAGACACATCCTCAGCTAAAAGAAACTACAGAGTTTCCCACTTAGATTTATACTATACTTAGATGTATTCCTAGATGTATACAGTGCATGCAGTTGAAGACACGGAAAGTCTATCCCTCACAGCCTCGTTTTCATTCCCCTCAAAAATTAAAGATGGCGCTTCTGTGAATAAGGTATATAATCTTAAATTTGTATAGCACTTCTCCAGTGATCTGAAGGGTGTTTATCAATGGTATACTGTATGCTTCTGTTAAATCCATCAATCCATGTTATTTCAACTTACTACCCATGGACCAGCAGAGAATGATCCACCAATCAGAGAACATTGCCCGCGAGAAATGCCCAGGAGTTACTGCCCAATCCAAGTAAATGATGCAAACAAGTCGGCTTCTCCTCACCCTTAAACAAGTTATACACTGTTGCGCTCGATAGATGTAGCATAGGAAGTCCCGCCTGACTGGTAAAAGAGCCAATCAACTTTCAGATACAGACATAGACTCCGTAAACTCGAGAACATACAAGCACATTATCTGACTAGCCTGAACAATTGCTTTTTTTTTTTTTTTTTTTAATTAAGCATGATCTGAGCTAAAGAAGCACAATTTGTTTATACCATTGTTGTCAGATTTAACTGATGATTTCAAATATGTTCTTTGATCGAAATCTTCACCAACTGATTTGGAGATTTCGGTCTTTCATTATTCAAGTAGATTGGAGCTGTAATTTTATACTGCTGGTTTATATGGAAAAGTGCTGCCTGGAAACGTTCCCAAGATGGCCACTGAGTGGACTGACTTGCCTTGAAATGGACTTTGACGATAAATATACAGATAAATACAGCTTTTTTTTTTTCTGATTTTCAATTATTATTTTGCTCCAAATGTAATTTTGTAACCTTATGATTAACCAAGCTATAGCTACTGTAATAATGGCCGCTTTCCAATCTGTGGTTGTTTTCAAACAGGGATGGGTGTTTCGAAATTATAAAATTAAAGTATGGAATCTCAATGGTTTTAAAACAACCACAGATTAGAAAAAGCCAATTTTTGTTCTGCAGAGACACAAGTCTCTGAAAAACTAATCTTGAATCAAGTCGGCTGAAAAAAAAATGGCTGCTTTTGTCACAGACATCAACCACAATGTACAAATTGCTATTCAGTTGCATGTGATAGGCTATTATTGGAGGTATTCTGAAGAGCATTTGATTGGACAAAAATCTGTGTAGTGCAAGATGAGTCAACAATATTTTTGGTTTGTTTTTTGTACATTTTAAATGTGTATTTGTACTAAAGGTTAATTTCAAATGTTAGGATTCAGGCATAAAACAGCATATTATAGAAGACTTTGAAACAAAGAAATCTCTAAAATGTGTATTGGTTGACAATTTTTTACAGGCATATCATTTTTACCGGTATATCAATAGATGATCTTAATCTGGCACAGTGAACAAATATAGTGACCAATACTTAACAGCGTGCTCACATGTGACTTTTATTTGCATAGTTTTGGTCCTTTTTGAAATGTTGCCTTGTGAAAGCGAACCGAGCCAAGAAGAAAATGCAACATTGTAACAATGTAGACCCCGTTTCGGAACAAAGCAAACGGTCTACAGGTCTGAAAATCCCTTAAGAGCCATAATTTGTATTTAACCCTTAAGTTCGACCTTAGGGACATTTTTGTCTTTTCGATTTTGGACACTTTTGATGTCTGAAGTTTTGTTGTTGCTGTGAAAAAGTGAAGTAGCTTACTCATGGCTCCAGAATTTGCACCCAGGAACCAGAGGCCTCATTTATAAAAACCTACGTACGATCAGTTTTGATCCTAAATTCCTTGGGTTTGATCCTACATTAAAAGTGAGGAACAAATCGGGATTTATAAAGGCTGAAACCGACTTGAAAATGTTCTTATGCGTACGTCAACAAGCATGCGTACAAAGTTTTTTGTGCTTATGCTCCGTTTTTTTTTTCTAGTAATGCAAATGCGATTAGTCAGTGAATTACTGAATTTATTAACACATATTTTAGCATGTTTATATGATCAAGAATATTCCGATGAGTCAGAATGTGGTAGCTATTATTTCGATGATGTGTGCTTTATTTGAGATATCCACTGTAACTGAATATTTTTATAGCACTATCTGCACGTTTCCATAATAAATACATTTTAAGACCTATACGAGATAACAGGAAGGTGTAATATATGGTATGTAATAGGCTATTCCAAGCACATTTTTGGAGTGAGGAGGAGGAGGATATAGTTTACAGTCCGTAACCCTTGTGCGACCTTCAGGACATTTTTGTCTAATTTATTTTTGTTTTTTCGATCATTGTGGCTGTGTTAATGCCAACGTAATAATTTTTTTTTTTTTAATAAATATATTTCAAACTCAGGTCCTATAATACATCTATAATACAGTGTCTACACAAAATAGTTACACTCAGTACAATATTAGTACAAAAATGTCCCCATTGAAACCCATCAAAACTGCAATATTTGATCCCAGTGCCATTAAAGCATGCAATCATGAATTATTTGATAGTATGCTTACATTCTGGAGCCCATGCTTCAAAATATAAATGTTTAATATTTTCCTCCAGATGGCGCAATTTATCTCATGTGTAGCCTATGGAGCAAATACATGCTTTTTCCATATTTTCTGTTTGTTGAATTATCAAGCATTGCAGGCCAATTGAATAAATGATGCAGCTAAAATTGTGTGTTGTGTGAAATTGAGAAATGTGTGTGTAAAAAACAGCAGTGGCATTAAGTGAACGAACTGGCGTTTAACTGATGTTGGTTATAAAATCGAAGTCTGTGAAAGTGGAAAATAATAATAAATAATATTTTTTTTATGTGGACATTTTTGTCCTCTAAGGTACCGAGTGAGGCTTTTTTGCACAATAATAATAATAATAATAATAATAATAATAATGCATCAAAATCAATGTTGTTGCTAATCACTGTCATATCCCAGAATGTGATAAAAAAAAAGAAATCCTCAGCATTTAGTATATGGAAAATAATGAATTTTTTCTTCATTAAAAACAACAGTGGCATTATATAAACAAACTGGCATTTAAAGGGTTAAAATCCTAAAAATGAATGAATATTTGGTAGTTACGAACAGGACTGACGTTGATTAAAAATAATAAACTAATTGAAAGTGGGAAATAATATTAATATATAATTATGGCAGTTTTTTGTCCTCTAAGGACCTCTGAGTAACTTTTAAATGGACGCACAAGGGTTAATGTGGTGTTCATCACTTAGAAATAAGTTAGAGATACAGCATAGAAAAGTGAGACATTTTTAGGTTAGTCCTATAAAGTTAAAGGCTAAATAAATGCATAAGTCTGAGGAGAGATCACTGTTTGTTTCTGATGTTTTTATTGTTAGTTTGGACAAGCAGGTGTCATCACATCATGGTACATCCATCAGTGAACTGACAAAACAACAGATGTGGCCTATGTTTTTACCATAACATCCATATGAACATTTACTGTCAAAGCAGACAGCCCAAGTGCTTGACCAGCAGAAACATTTAAAGACATCTGCGGTTCAACAATAAACCTCATTTCTCACCATGCAAAACTACAGCAAAAACAGCACCTGTAGGAAAGTATGACAGGTACTGTGTAGTCTATGGACATTCATTATTGAAAAACCAAAACAATTTAAAAAGACAGGAACTTCTAGTGAATTGAAAAAATGAAGTAAAAATGCTGTTGGTTCTTATATATTTGTTTGATTTGCAAAATGACAAGACTATTTGTGAATTACACTACATAGACTACATTAACTGCATTTTGTCTCCGGAAACACACCTATGTAGTCCAAGTGCTGTTTAGAAGTTTAAATATTACTGATATTACCATTGTAAAAACTGAAAGAAGCAGTGCTAATAATGGAGCATTACTGCCAGGCAATAACAGTCCTCACACATGGACATATATAATATTGGACATTTTCAACTTCAAGTCCTCTTTAGAAAAACATACTATCATCCTTTAAACAAAACACACACTTAAAGGGATAGTTCACCCAAAAATGAAAATTCAGTCAATGTTTACTCACCCCTGTGTTGTTATAACCCCATGTGACTTACTTTCTTTTTCTTAACACAAAGGGAGAAACTGTGAAAAGAAATCTTGTGCTCAGTGATGTCATACAATGACAGTTTATGGTGACCACATCTTCAAGCTTCAAACAAATGCAAAAATATAATTCAGAAGTCTAATAAATTATTCCATGAGACTCAGGATTGTTATAACAATTTCTCCCTTTGTGTTATGAAAAAGAAAGTCGTATGGGGTTATAACAGCACAGGGGTGAGTAAACAATGACTGAATTTAAATTTTTGGTTGAACATATCCTTTAAAGTCTAACAGCTTTCAGCTGACAAATATGCTTATAATGTGCTGTGATATTTGATATCCATTTGTGGAGAAACGAAAATCATAATTATCCATGTTTTTGCAATCTTGCGATAGCTTAGCTTATTATTTGAATGATTATTGTAGAGCTAACAGTCTACATTAGATATTTATATATTCTTAAGACACAACTCTGTTTCTCAAGAGTAAATAATGGCAAAATGTTCATTTGTGGGTGAACTCTCTTTAACGTGTATTATATTGTTAAATAACATGAATCTTCAGATAAAGTCTTTGTGCATCTCTCAAGTCCTGACCTCTCTTAAGTCATAATACCCCCTCATTAGGCATTATAAACTTATTCCTTTTTCTTCCTGAAAGGACACCTTGTCTTTGGTTTCTTGAAGTTTTTCAGAGAATTTGTCTTTTGTTTCCTCCATTCTCTCAGATATACGATCCTTGGTCTCTTCCATCTTCCCGGAGATCCTCCCTTTGGTCTCCTCCATCTTTTCCTGCAGGTATTCCTTCACGGGAGGAGGAGTGGACATGTAGCCATGCTTCCTCAGGTACTTCACAGAGAGTGATGTTCCTCCTAAAGTCACGGTGTACCTCGCAGGTGTGGCGATCTTTGGGAAATGAGAGAAAAATAGACCAGTATCACATTAACTTATGCAAAAAGGTAGCAAAATGCCTAATGTTGTGAGTAATTCTCACAAACAATGTCAATCTAACTATATGTAATCAGATGAGCTGCAGGGTCTTTAAATATGACATTTAATATTTATTGATTTATTATTCATTATAATAAATTAATAATATATAAAGTTGGAGTCAGAAGTTTACATACCCTTAGGCTGAAGTCATTCAAAAAAAAAATGTTTACGACTCTATAAATTTCATATTAGCAAGTTGTTTAGAACATCTACTTTGTGCATGACATGAGTCATTTTTCCAACAATAGTTTACAGACAGACGGTTTCACTTTAATTGACTATATCACCTATAGTCCTATATCAACATAACCTGAAAGGTTGCTCAGCAAGGAAGAAGCCACTGCTCCAAAACTGCCATAAAAAAACAGACTACAGTTTGCAAGTGCACATGGGGATGAAAATCTTTTTGAAGAAATGTCCTCTAGACTGATGAGATAAAAATTGAACTGTTTGGCCATAATGACCATTGTTGTGTTTGGAGGAAAAAGGGTGAGGCTTGCAAGCAGAAGAACACCATCCCAACTGTGAAGCATTGGGGTGGCAGTATCATGTTGTGGGGGTGCTTTGCTGCAAGAGGGACTGGTGCACTTCACAAAATAGATGGCATCATGAGGAAGGAAATTTATGTTGATATATTGAAGCAACATCTCAAGACATCAGACAGGAAGTTAAAGCTCATTGCAAATGGGTCTTCTAAATGGACATTGACACCAAGCATACCTCCAAAGTTGTGGCAAAATGGTTTAAGGACAACAAAGTCAAGGTATTGGAGTGGCCATCACAAAGCCCTGACCTCAATCCGATTTACAATTTGTGGGCAGAACTGAAAAAGCATGTGTGAGCAAGGAGGCCTAGAAACCTGACTCAGTTACACCAGTTCTGTCTGGAGGAATGGGACAAAATTCCAGCAACTTATTGTGAGAAGCTTGTGGACGGCTACTCAAAACATCTGACCTGAGTTAAACAATTTAAAGGCAATCCTATCAAATACTAACAAAGTGTGAAAAACTGAGTTTATATGTATTTGGCTACGGTTTATGTAAACTTCTGACTTCAACTGTGTGTGTGTGTGTGTGTGTGTGTGTGTGTGCACATATACACACACACACACACACACACACACACACACACACACACACGGCCCAAAGTTTGGAATAATTTACAGATTTTGCTCTTATGAAAAAGAAATTGGTACATTTATTCACCAAATTGGCATTCAACTGATCACAATATATAGTCAGGATATTAATAACATAAAAAATTACTATTACGTTTGTCAAAATACACGTGACATTTCACCCCACACTTCCTGTAGCACTTGCCATAGATGTGGCTGTCTCGTCGGACACTTCTCAAGCACCTTACAGTCTAACAGACCCCACAAAAGCTCAATGGGGTTAAAATCCATAACACTCTTTTCCAATTATCTGTTGTCCAATGTCTATTTCTTTGCCCACTCCAAACTTTTCTTTTGTTTTTGTTAAGCGGCTTTTTCTTTGCAATTCTTCCCATAAGGCTGCACCCCTGAGTCTTCTGTTTACTGTTGTACATGAATCTGGTGTTGAGCGGGTAGAATTCAATGAAGCTGTCAGCTGAGGACATGTGAGGCATCTATTTCTCAAACTAGAGACTCTGATGTACTCATCCTCTTGTTTATTTGTACATCTGGTCTTCCACATCTCTACACTGTAGTTACACCTTTGTATGAAATCTCAAGTTGTTTGGCAATTTCAAGCATTATATGGACTTCATTTGTCAAAACAATGATTGACTGATGAGATTCTAGAGAAAACGTTTTCTTTTTTGTGCCATTTAGTTTTTCTACCTAATTTTGACCTCAAGACATGCAAGTCTATTGCATACTGTGGCAACTCCAAAACAAACACAAAGACAATGTTAAGCTTCATTTAATGAACCAAATAGCTTTCAGCAGTGTTTGATATAACAGCAAGTGATTTTCAAGTACCAAATGATCAATTTAGCATGATTACTCAAGGATAAGGTGTTGGAGTGATGCTGCTGTCTAGATTTGATCAAAAATGACTTTTTCCAAATAGTGATGGTGCTGTTTTTATATCAGTAATGTCCTGACTATAACCTTGTGATCAGTTGAATGACACTTTTTTTTAAATTAAAGTACCAATTTCTTTCCATAAGAGCAAAATCTGTACATTATTCCAAACTTTTGGCCCCCAGTGTGTAAATAATTTCTTTCTTTACTTAAAATGACTGGCTCTGAGATATATAACTTCTCTTGGAAATCTAAACTGAAATTGCTTTGATTTTGCATTCAACTTGATGTCGATCAAACTTAGTTCAATTATTGGTTATATAGTTGGTTCAATAGTAGTCAAGCATGCCACTAATTTTATTTTTGTCATTTTAATATGATTAATTATTGTAATAAGTAAATCAATAATGTATACATTATGTAAATTTAAAACAAAATTTGTTTCCTAAATAATTAATTTACAAATTAAAATATAACTTAATAAAAGTTATACTACCTTGTACATGGCATATGCTGTGAGTGCATATCCACTTTGAGAATTCTCCAGCAGTTTAACAACCTTGTCAGGAAACCCAACATACTCCAGAAATGGCACCAAATTCACTCCTCTAAGCAAAAGAAATAGACAAAATTGATAAAAACACTTTTTAACCAAAATGTAGATTTTTAATGTTATTACTGTACATTCATATCGACAATGTACATCCAGGCCTTATTTTCATTAAAGGAATAGTTCTCTCATCATTTAACAATGCAATTCAAGTGAATGGTGTCCAGAACTTTGAAGCTCCAAAAATCACATAAAGGCAGCACAAAAGTAATCCACAAGACTCCAGTTGTTTAGTCCATGAAGTGATTTGATAAGAGTAGGTGAGAAACTGATCAATATTTAGACCTTTTTTGCAATAAATCTCCACATTCACTTTGTTCTTTTGTTTTTGGTGGTTCGCATTCTTTGTGCATATCACCACCTACTGGACAGGGAGGTGAATTTATAGTAAAAAAAAGTTAAATATTGATTGGTTTATTACCCAAACCTATCATATCTCTTCTTAAGACATGGATTTAGCTTTTTAAGGGACACATCTGGGATAACATCAGGGAGAGTAAATTATGAGTTTTGGTTGAACGGTTCCTTTTAAGACCATTATTCTGTGCAATAATTTTTTTTAATATATATATATATATATATATATATATATATATATATATATATATATATATATAAAAAACGAACAAGTTATCCGAATAGTAAGGAAATAGAAGACAGTTTAGGACCATTTAATACAAAAAATTAAATGGACCAATTCTACAACTATATATATTTATATATATATATATATTTTTTTTTACAGTAAAGAAGTAAATACACACAGTATTGAGGTTCTAATGAAGCTTAAAAAATAAATAAATAAAAGTGTCCAGAAACTATTTGAACAGTATGAATGGTGATATCAGGTAAAACAATAAACAAACACAAAACGAACTAAATAAAATACAATCCTGATATTTTTTGCCTTCTGCCAATATTTGGTTTTCTGAGATCAAACATCAATTGTTGCAAAATACATTAAAAAAGTTTAATGCAACTAAAATACAGTAAAAATCTAGTTAAAATAATCAAGGCATGTCTTCCACATAGTTTATCCCTTAAAGAATTCTATTTTATCATTTTTATTTATATAAACCAATACATACTAATAACAGCAATATTTACCTACATATCTATTATACTAAAACATTTAAAGCATGTGAACTTAGCAGTATTCAGGCACCTTATTAGAATTGTCTCCTGTTTGAGAGCCTTGCCAAGACTTTTCCATGAGCTTATGTTTTGAAAAGTGAATTTAAGACATTTTAATCATTTTTAAAGACCCTAAGGATCCCTTAGCAACAGGGGTAACTAAGCAAAAGTAATGTTAATCAAATGATCAAATTAGAGAAGAACTACCATCTTTAATATTAGCTAAAGGAGCCGTTTAGTTTGGTTATGTGCATTTGGCGATGGGAAACGTTCTCTGTAAAGTGAGGTCATGGTGAATGAAACTGGCCATTTTCAAGCATCCATTACCATCTCCCACATTTGTGAAATGTCTAGACAGTGGTGACCCACATTCCACAAGATGTATTGCACAGTAAACATTCCAGAGTGCCATTTACCTCAGTTCACCACACCACTTAAAGAGATAAAATGACAGAGCAAAAATGTTACAATTTATTCCCCACAGACACCTGGTTAACAGATTACAGCCAGACAATCTGACAGACTTTAGTAATATATATCTGCTAGATATTCTTTATCTGTTTGTATTGACAAATACACAGACCAGCCACAACATTAAAAACACCCGCCTAATATTGTGAAGGTCCCCCTTGTGCCGCCAAACAGCACAACCCGCATCTGAGAATAGCATTCTGAGATGATATTCTTCTCAGCACTATTGTACAGAGCAGTTATCTGAGTTACTGTAGACTTTATCAGTTTGAACCAGTCTGCCCATTCTTCACCTCTTTCTGTCCACAGAACTGGATGTTTTTTGTTTTTGCCACAATTCTGAGTAAATTCTAGAGACTGTTGTGTGTCAAAATCCCAGGAGATCAGCAGTTACAGAAATACTCAAACCAGCCCACCTGCCACCAACAATCATCAATACAATTATCTAATCAGCCAATTGTGTGGCAGTAGTGCAGTGCATAAAATCAAGCAGTTACGGGTCAAGAGCTTCAGTTGATGTTCACATCAACCATCAGAATGGGGAAAAATGTGTTCTCAGTCATTTGGAGCGTGGCATGATTATTGCTGCCAGACAATCCATTTTCACGACAACAGTCTCTAGAATTTACTCAGAATAGTGCCAAAACAAAAAAAACATCCAGTGAATGGCAGTTCTGCAGATGGAAACACCTTTTAGATGTGAGAGGTCAACAGAGAATGTTCAGACTGGTTTGAACTGACAGAGTCTATAGTAACTCAGATAACCACTCTGTACAATTGTAGTGAGAAGAATAGCATCTCAGAATGCAGGTTGGCGCTGTTTTTGTTTTTTATATTTCTATGAATTCAATTATGAAATGTTACTAGTGATTGACCGATTTATAGTACAAACGTCTGGGAGTAGATCTCATTTTCACCAAAGAAATACATTTTTAACGCTAATGTTTAAGCCTTTCAAAACAGACATACCATGAGCTCTAAAGTTGTTAAGCCATGACCTATACTTCTGTAGAAGCCACGAGTCAGTGTGATTTCATCTTCATTTAAAAAAAAAATAAAAAACTTAACGACATATTTGCATAGAGGATGTTACGACCTTAATAGGGCATCTTAAAGGGATAGTCCTCCGAAACATTCTCTCATAATTTACTCAACCTCATGCCATCCCAGTATATGCATGACATTCTTTCTTCTGCAGAACACAAACAGGTTCTTAGGGTTAAAAACAAAGGTTTTAAGTAAGAATATTTCAGCTCTGTAGGTCCATACAATACAAGTGAATGGTGACCAGAACTTTCATGCTCCAAAATGCACACAAAGTAATCCAAAAGACTCAAGTGGTTAAATCTGTCTTCAGAAGCACAATTATAGTTGTGTGTGAGAAACAGGTCCATATTTAAGTCCTTTTTTTTTTTTTATTGTATTTTTTTTTATACTACAAATCTCCACTTTCACTTATTTTGTTTTTGGTGATTCACATTTTTCATGCATATCGCCACCTTCTGGGCAGGGAGGAGAATTTATAGTAAAAAAGGATCCGATTTTCACCCACAACTATCATATCCCATCTGAAGATATGGCTTTAACAACTAGATCTGTATGGATTACTTTAATGCTGCCTTTATGTGCTTTTTGGAGCTTCAAAGTTATAGCCACCATTCACTTGCATTGTATGGATGGATTTTCAAAGCTGAAATATTCTTATAAAAACCTTTGTGTTCTGCAGAAGATAAAAAGTCATACACATCGAACCCAAATTTGCATTATATGATTAATCTTAATAAATCTACTTACTTCATTGCAGCATAGTAAAATGTACCGAACCACATTGTAGATGTCACCAAGTGCACAGGAATCATAACTTTGCCATACTGCTTGAAGGTCTTTTTGAACCTCTGGATGAGGCCGATGGATTTGTCCTGCAGCGGGTCTGGTTCATCTTGCCCTGTAGCTGCATTAACCTGATGATCTCTGGAAGAGTTTTTTCCTGAGGCTGGAGAGCAGACGGCACTAGAGGAGCTCAGCCAACGTGGGCTGGAGCTCAGGTGTGTCCAGCACCGGCGGGCTGGTGTTTCCAGCATCTGTGCAGGGTGACTGTGCAGCAGTGCAGTCGTCTGCCTGAAGACTCGAGCACACATAAACCGCTGCATTTCACACAAGCTTCTATTCCCAGTGGTCTGTAACAACAAAAACAGTAAATAGTTAGAGGGGGACCCACTGTGGGTATCTGACTTCGATCAATGACATCTCACATATCCCTTTTCCACCGAAATGGCACTGGTTCTTGTGCCGGAGCCTGTGCACGGTTGGTTCTTGGCCGTGGGAATCTGGAGCCTATCGCAAACTGCCTCACTTTTCCACTGACTTGAGAACCGAATGGTGATGTAACAGGTTATGTGGCTACATGGTAATTTTATGTGACTATATAAACATACAAAGTAATGAAATCCAATGTTATTACATTGCTCAACAAGATTGCCAAATACGACATCTACGCTCAAGACAACAGGAAGTGTTATTACATTATTTCATTTGAACTTTTTAATGTATCTTAACTAATAAAGTTCTATAAACATTAAAAGTGTAATCATTACTAATACTGATGCAGCAGATGGTTACATTTGGATATTTGCTATAGCTTATAAACTGCCTAAAAAACTGAGTGAGTAGCTGGTCAAAAATTACTTACTGAACAAAAACACTGCACAAAATAAGAGACGACGAGTGTAGGGAAAGCTAACAAAGTTGGCAAATGTAATTGCTTCTCAAAATCAGCTGCAGAGGACACTGGCGATTCTGCGTTTGGCTCCTTTTTTCTCCCCAATTTGGAATGCCCAATTCCCAATGCACTCTATGTCCTCGTAGTGACTCGCCTCAATCCAGGTGGAGTATGAATCTCAGTTGCCTCCGCGTCTGAGACCGTCAATCTGCACATCTTATCACGTGGCCTGTTGAGCGCATTACTAAGGAGACATAGCACGTGTGGAGGCTTCACACTATTCTCCGCGATATCCATGCACAACTCATCACGAGCAACACATTATAGCGACCACGAGGAGGTTAACCCAACATGACTCTACCCACCCCAGCAACCGGGCTAACTGATTGCTTAGGAAGCCAGACTGGAGTCATTCAGTACGCCCTGGATTCGAACTTGCACCTCCAGGTTTGGTAGTCAGCGTCTTTACTTGCTGAAGTGTTGTATAAAAATTTCCTGCAATATTTAGCAATATTTGATCCCAGTGCCATTAAAGCATAAAATTGTGAATTCTATGATATTATGCTTTCATTCCGGAGCATTGGCTTCAAAATGTAAATTGTTAATATTTTCCAACAGATGGTGCCAGTTTCTTATGTTTAGCCTATGGAGTAAATACATGCTTTTTTCCCATTTTCTGTTTGTTGGATTATAAAGCATTGCAGGCCAACTGAATAAATGATGCAGCTTAAATTGTGTGGGTGTGTTGGTATGAATATCAGAGTGTTTTTTATGTGTCTATTGAGAAATGTATGTGTATGTGTGTGTGTAAAAAAACAACAGTAGCATTGTGCGCAGCATCCATGCACAACTCACCACGCGCCCCACCGCAAGCGAACCACATTATAGTAACCACGAGGAGGTTACCCCATGTGACTGTACCCTTCCTAGCAACCAAGGCCAATTTGGTTTCTTAGGAAACCTGGCTGGAGTCACTCAGCACACCCTGGATTCAAACTTGTGAACTCCAGGGGCGGTAGCCAGCGTCTTTACTCACTGAGATATCCAGGCCCCCACATGCGCATGATTTTAAAATGAATTGCGATTTATAAAGTGAGATGCATTTAGGAACATTTCTTCACGCATATGGACGTTTTATAAATTGTTGGTAGGAGCATTTAGGAAATTGACGTTTTAGGAATAGTTTTAGGATTGTACACATTTTTAACTTTGAAATAAATAAATACAATTTGCTCTTTTAGACCATTTCTAGTTGGCTAATTCTCATTAACCTGTCAGAAAATGTCTTAGTCATACTTACAAAATTGTTTTTAAATGATATTTTGCATAGACAATTAAGCCTTAATTTGGGGTCATTTAGATTTTGTGCATTGTGACATTATTTTCAGGACACTTTAGCATATTTTACCCCCCACCCCTTTCTCATTACTGTAACCAGTCTGGATGTTTACTTCTAATATTCCCATTGTTTTCGATGATGATTCTCATTACCGTAATAGTCAAAAAAAATATGTTGTTGTACAATGATTTCTAAAAATGTAAATCAGCAAAAATTAAATACAGTATGAATGGAGTACTTCTATGACATAAATACTTTTTAAGTAACATTATTTTTATATGTTGCAGTAATGAGAACTGGAGGCAAAATATGCTTAACTTTCATGAAAATAATAATGGGCCTATAAATAGGCTTCATTATCTACATGTAAAATATAATTCCATATTTGTTTCTTTTGATTTTGGAGCAAAATAGGACCAGGACATTTTCTTGACAGGTAAGCAGATTTGTGACATTGAAATATTCCAAATGATGTACATTTTTGGTAAGTCATTTCATCATTGCCTTTTTCTTTCTTTCTTGTATTGGACTTGTTCCAAATAATGTACAAGTCCAATACATACATACATACAAACATACATACAAACATACATACATACATATATATATATATATATATATATATATATATATATATATATATATATATATATATGAAACAGGCAAAGCACAGTATAGATTTATAATATCAGCCAGACTATAGGCACTGGCAATATCATTAAGTATAATCAACTTCTAAGTATGTACATAAAGTTCTATATAAATAGGTTGCATTTCTGAAGAAAAGGTGAGCGGTGCTTGCTGTGGCAAAACTCGTCACCACAATGTCCCACCATCTATCACAAGTTGAAAGAGCCAACCCCCACCTCTGTATTATGTTCTGGTGCTGAGATATGGCTGGAGCATGCAGCTATGTGGTTGCTAGGGTTTTCAGGGTTTAAACATGTGCACGAAGAAAATTAATGCAATAAAAAAAGGGGGGAAAAAAATTTGTTATATCTAGTATACCTTCAATATACCTTCAGCAATGACGTCACTGATGCGGGTTCAGCTGGAAGCATAAATACATGTGTATGTGACATGTTCAATTACATTCATATCAACAAAGACAACATCAAATGCAACCTCCTTATTATATAAAAAGTATATTTAAGGTCAAAATCTTTCAGTACAATCTTCACATTTATGAAATATGTAATGATGGTCACTAAACATGGTGAGTCAGATAGCTTTGCTAAGTGATGTCTAATGTTTGAACTACTATATTACTAACCAGAGTTTCACACGTTCATCTGTTTGAACACACGCAAATGGTCACCGGAGAGCCGCACGGCTACATTCATGAGTGTCTATGTCCGGCATGATGCCATTTCCCCAACACAAACACATTTTATTCATGTCCCTTCTGTCATTCACAGAACTCCTCGCCAGACGCACCGAAATGACTGTGCTCGCAGTGCATTGTGGGAAGTAAAGTACATTCACACTGAAGAGAACAGACTTTCTCACCGATGTAAAGCCTCTATGGAACTACATTTCCCACAATGCATTGTATCGACGCGACTACAAGTCTTCTGTGCGATTAAAAGTTCAAGGAAAAGGTTAAATAGGCCTAAACAAATAAAAAACAAAAAAGTGCTGACACTTTTAAGTTTTCATATTTGTATTTACTGATGAAAAAAATCTAGAATTTTCCAGCAATTGTTTTTCTGCTCCATTAAAAAAAAAAAAAAAAAAAAAAAAACATTTAAGCATTATTAATGTTATTATGGCTGGATTTCTCCCAAATCACAAAATAGCAACAAAACTACCTCAGCACTTGTCTAAACAACGTGCAACATAGATTTTTAGTTAGTTTGATCTAACATTTAATACATTTTAATAAGCACATTTATGGAGCTAATGAGAACCCCTGAAATGATGAAATACTTGTTTGTATTTTCTGTTTGTTCAAGGTAATTAAATAAAACGTTTTTCAATAATTGTCCAATAACTAGCCTAAAAGGACAATATTTGGAGCTAAAAGCCAAATAAAAAAATTATTTGATCAAAATAAACTTCTGTTATTTCTTTTCACACATGTAATAATGTTGCTCCATCAATATTCAATAAAAAGTCACTTATTTGTTCCTTGAGTGGTATCATTAGCCCTGTTGTACCCCTATGATTTTATATATTGATAATATATAACCATATAAAGAGACAAAAGTGCTCCTCACTGAAAAAGTGTCCAATAAGATTACACACCTTTTTTGCCAAAAAATATTATTTAAACCTTGTGTGACCTTAGGGACATTTTTGTCTTTTTCCTTTGTGTTCTTTCGATCATTATGGCTGTGTTCATGCCAACGGCATACATTTTTGCCAATACTTTTTTTTTTTTTTTTTTTTTTTTTTTATATGAATGAGTGAATGAGTAGTGGTGGTGGTGTAGTGGTCTAAGCACTACACAGCATAACTGGTAATCAGAAGGACACTGGTTCGAACCCCACAGCCACCACCATTGTGTCCTTGAGCAAGACACTTAAATCCAGGTTGCTCCAGGGGGATTGTCCCTGTAATAAGGGCTCTGTAAGTCGCTTTGGATAAGTGTCTGCCAAATGCATGAATGTAAATGATAAATATATAATACACTGTGTACACAAAATTGTTACACTCAGAAATATCCAAATATATACAAAAATATCCCCATTGAAACCCATCAAAACTGCAATATTTGATCCCAGTGCCATAAAATCATGAATTCTATGATATTATGCTTTCATTCCGGAGCCCTGGCTTCACAATTTAAATGTTTAATTTTTCCCACAAGATGGCGCCATTTTTCTCACGTTTAGCCTATGGAGCAAATACATGCTTTTTTCTTTTTGCTATATTAAAGAGCACTGCAGGCCAATTGAATAAATGATGCAGCTAAAATTGTGTGGATGTGATGTATGGATGTCAGAGTGTGTTTTGTATGTGTGTATTGAGAAATGTGTTTGTGTGTGTAAAAATTAACAGTGGTATTATTTAAACAAACTGGCATTTAAAAGGTTAAATCCTGAAAATAAATGAATATTTGGTAGTCATTATCAGGACTGATTTTGGTTAAAAAGTCAATGAAAGTGGAAAATAATATTAAAATATACATATTATTATTGCTGTTTTTTGACGTGGACATTTTTGTCCTCTAAAGACCTCTGAGTAACTTTTTTTTTTTTATTGACGCACAAGGGTTAATAAACAGATAAGCCAATTTAATGAGGTGATTAATGATCAAGATAAGACATTTGATCTTTATAATGTTTATTAGTAGCTGAAGTAACATACAAAAAGTTCAATAAATATAATTAAGATCCTACTGGTTTAATTTGATTGTGTAAGCTATTTACATATACTGTAAATATTAATATTAAGCTACTAAGGTAAAATGCTTAGTAACACGCCAGTCCTGTAGATGGCGCTAAGTGTATTCTCTACCCATGAAATACTCCAGTGAACATCCGTTAAGAGCGCTGCTGTACAAGATGGCGCAAAACTCAAGTGAGTACGGCAACATACATTCAGCTTCACAGATCTGTGTGTAATCTAATGCTGCCCTGAGCACATAAACTCCCAATGTGTTTCATTATGTTTGTGACCCTCTAAAACTCAACTACACTCGATCTGTCTGTACAGACGAAACACGTGATGATATGGACGATTGAAATGAATGTTACTTTCATTTGTTGTTATGAATCTGCATCGACACATTTATTTTGATCTATCGGTACATTCTCAATTTCACTCCTTACATGTGTAATGCTGTTTTGTCCAGCGGTCCATAACTGTTTGTGTGTGATCTTCCTGCCTTTGTGCCCATTCTCTCGTAACACATGAAAACTAATACACAGTAATGCATTTATTCACAGGTGTATATGAGGCAGACAGTATATATTCTGATCCAGTGGCTGAGCAGTGTAGGACAGGATCAGTTTTAGATGTTGCTCAGACTTCATCGTCATCGTTGAAGAGACAGAGGGATGGTCCTGATGAGGAGGGGGATGAAGATGACTCTCCCAGAAAGAAGCTGGTAAGAGTGCAACACTTTTTCAGTGATTTCCCCATCGCAAAATGACTCAGTAAAGGGATCAAACAAGCAGCTCTGAGATACAGGAAATCACAACATTACAGCATTTGATTTAAAGCAAACTTACTGTACTAACTGTCTACAGAGATAGTGCACCAAAAAAGTAAATTACGTCAACATTTATTCAGCATTATGTTGTTCCAAACCTGTACAACTTGCCATATTCACTCACCTTTCACTTTCATTGCATCGTTTTTATATATGATAGAAGTGAATTGTGAATGAGGCTCTCTGTTAATGTCAGTAATTGATGATTTTGGGTGAATGTGTGAATGAACTACAATCCCATGAAGGGTTGTGAATCAAATCAGAATCATTAGTACAATACAAAACTATTGACTGTAAGTCATTAATTGAAGTAAAAAAACAATATTGTACGTTCATTGCAAAATATTTACATTAAATTAGTTTGAGATTGTACAAATCCTCGATTACATAATTCACAATGCTTCATGGGAGTGGGCAGTCGCTGCTGAATCTTTTCTTTGTTTGGGTCTTTGATTGGTGGATCTCTGTAGAGGATTATGGGTAATGTAGTTCTTCATTAGGAATTTGTCTATTGAGCACAATTTTATTGACCACTGACTTATGGTTTCTACATATGCATATATCATCACTTATCAATCTCAAGAGATTTTGGTCATCATTGGGATTTGTATAATTTTTTTTCCCTTTTCTTCCAATTTGGAATGCCCAATTCCCAATGTGCTCTAAGTCCTCTTGGTGGCGTAGTGACTCGCCTCAGTCCGGGTGGCGGAAGACAAATCTCAGCTGCCTCAGCGTCTTGAGACCGGCAACCTGCGCATCTTATCACGTGGCTTGAGCCTGTTAAATTGGCTCCAAACTACTGAATGCCTCTTTAAAATGTTTTTCAGGTCACCGGGGAATTGCACAGCCTAAAAGTAGCCACACATTACAACAAACTGCAGGAGCTTGGGTTGGCAGAACGCAATAAAAGCAGGATAGTTCACATGCGCAACTTCAACAACTGGTTGAAAAGCGTGCTCATCGGTAAGAAACACGGCTTTACATTTCTCTCTCAAACTAGCATGCTTTATGAGGTATGATTACCCAGTCTATTTCAGCCCAATGTACATTGTGTTGTTCTATTAAAAATATTCCCTATAGAACAAATAGTTATCTTAAGTCAGTGAATCTTGAACATGAGCAACTTTTCCTTTAAAATTTCATCTGAGCCTGTTATTAATCTCAGATATCTTAAGATATCATTGATTAACTCTTGAATATGGACAAGCTGTCTTCTTGCCAGCAAATTAGAGCATATGGCAAATCTTACCTTTATAATATTATTGTGTTGGTTTGCTCAGGGGAGACCCTGGACAAGGTGAGGCAGAGAAGGAGAGAGGTGTCTGTGTTAGATCTGGGCTGTGGGAAAGGAGGAGACCTTCTCAAATGGAAGAAAGGACACATTGACAAACTAGTGTGTGCAGGTAACCACATGATTCTTTTAGATTCTTTATAGAGAGCAACACATATTGCTTTTGACTATCAATATTGATTATGTGAAATGCAGACATGACTTACTGTTTTATTTAGTTTTAAGTAGAATACAAACATGATATGCAGTATAAATATGTTTTATAATAATGATAGTTATGTATGCCATTACATTTATGCAAAGTTGTTTTGAAATGGTAAGAACTGTATTAAGCTAAATATATTTAGTCTTTGTTTTAGGCTAGGTCTAACTGTCAAATTAGTAGTTCATATTAAAAGGAAATTTGTGTCATCATTTGGCTTTAGTTGAATAAATGTAACTTCCTTGACTGCACTTGTGTTCCTCTATTCCAGATATCGCTGGTGTGTCCATTGAGCAGTGTCAGCAGCGCTATAATGACATAAGGCGGAGGGGCCGCACATTCTCTACCGAGTTTATCACGGCAGACTGCAGCAGGGTATGCTGTTTACACTTCTGTTTTATTTGACATTGGCAGAAACTGCCAACTAATGATTGTTTCCTCAACTACACAAGTTAGATTCTTTGGACGGTCAATAAAGTGGCAAGACGATGGGATATTTAAGGCCTTTTTTTAAAATGGGCACTTTCATTCGGAGCCCCTTAGAGGACACTGTGGGAATTTCTGGTCTGAAATTGTTTTGTGTTCCCTCGCAATATGTTTTACTATGGTTTACCATGGTTTTACTACAGTAACTATACTTTAACCATGATATATGTAGTGAAAACAAAAAATATGGTAATAAAATTATAATTTTGTGGGTATTATGGTTTTACTATACAGATACCATTTAAGTGGTTTTACTATAGTAATATTGTAGCTACCATAACTGTTGAAGGCTAACCATGTTTTTTTTTATTACAGTTTACTGTATCAATGTAGTAACCATTGTTTTTACTATAGATTAACCATGGTAAATCTCGTATTTACTGCGGTATTTCTTATAAAACCATAACCAAAACAATATGGTTTTTATTAACATTTTGGATTCACTGTATTATTACTATGAGATTACTACGAATATCAAGGTTAAATATGGTTACTGTGGTAACACCATGGTATATTTATTGCGAGGGAATGCAAAAATATTTTAGAATAAAGATTCCTGCCCTGTCCTCTAAGGGCCTTACGTGTACCAGGGGTTTATTATAATTTTTTATTTTATTTATTATTATTAAAACAGAACAGATTTCAATTAGAGCTTTGAATGTTTTAAAACAAATTAATCACACAGTGTTCTGTGATTAGTCGTGATTAATCAAAAGGTACATTAAAACAAATATAATCATTAATGTATTTATAATTTGTCTCAAAGAACTTTGAAGAAAATGATTGGTCATCATCTATTTTAATTATTTAATAATAATAATTAATATTTAATAATTTTTTTAGTTAATTAGACACATTTTTACAGTATAAATCTTTATTAGAAGTATATGTATACATGCTGTAAAATCAGTGGTCATGCTGTAATTAAAAGTTGGGTAAAATCCATTCTCCGTACAGTAAATCCGCTCCCATGCTTATTCTGCCCGGGGCATGCATCACACATTATAAGTGTGCACTTCTTCACACAATCAGTTTCTGTGCTAGGATGTGCGGTCGGATCAAACGTGTGTACCTCCTGGAAATGTAAAAAATGTCAGTTTTAGTCACAGGAAGTGGGGGAAACATCAGTGAAGTTTCAGGAAGTAAAGAAAATGGATACTGCATTAAATACGTAAATTTGATAGTTAACGCATTAAATAGTCAAGTATTGATTGCAGAAATGAACACATTAAATGTTCCAGTCCTAATTTTCATATTTACATTTTTTTTATTTGTAGGTCACAATAAACTTAAAACTTCTTGGCACTTAAGATATAATTTCTGCACAGATTTGACTTTTTACTGTAGATTTACTGTAGCCTTGTCCTAGACCGAGACTTTCAATATTAAACATCCATTATAAACACAGACATTATTATGTTTAAAACTATGATCATCTAAACAAAGAGAGAAATAAACAAACTATTTCAGTATTTATTGTGTGAAAATGATTTCCACCACGCCAAACAATTTTCTCCCTAGTCAAGTGTACTTATTTACCAAGTCAACAAAAGTGTTGAAAAATGAAATGTGAGACGAGTGATAATTGAAAAAAAATACAAATAAATCAAGTGCCCAATGCACTCTCTAGGTCGCCGTGATGTCGTAGTGACTCGCCTCAATTCGGGTGGTGGAGGACGAATCTCAGTTGCCTCCGCGTCTGAGACCATCGATCCGCACATCTTATCACATGATCCGCACATCTTATCACATGATCCGCACATCTTACCACGGAGACATGGTGTGTGTGGAGGCTTCACGCTATTCTCTGCGGTATACACGCACAACTCGGCACATGCCCCACCAAGAACAAACCACATTATAGTGACCACGAGGAGGTTACCCCATGTGACTCTACCCTCCATAGCAACTGGGCCAATTTGGTTGCTTAGGAAACCTGGTTGGACTCACTCAGCATGCCCTGGATATGTGAACATTTTCTTTTAACAAGACTTCACTTTCTAGAAGTCCACAGTGGTAGAAGTGCCTGAAATAAAAACACCCTTTAACAGATTTGTGCTCGCTGATATCACGTAGGAACCTTTACTTTACAGATGAGGTGTGTTTATTTTTGTATTTCTTTTTTTATTTCATATTAAAATCCAATAGCACATGGAGGGAAAGTTCAGAAAACTTGTTTAAAAATGGTTATTATTTTTGCTGTTCTTTTCTGTTCCTCAAGTGGTGCAGAAATGACACACTTAGCCTTTAAGCTTCTTTGATTTGGGAGAGAAAAAGGGACTTCACTTGATTCTCAAAAAGAAGAAACTTTAAAGTCAATGAGCATCATTTCATGTTATATTCTCTGTGTGTCTCTCTTTCTGCCTCAGGAGTTGCTGTGTGAGAAGTACAGAGATCCTGATCTGCGGTTTGACCTGTGCAGCTGTCAGTTTGTGTATCATTATTCATTCGAGAGCGAGCAGCAGGCAGACATCATGCTGAGAAACGCATGTGAGAGACTCAGACCAGGAGGATTCTTCATCGGAACAACTCCAGACGCATACGAGCTGGTGTAAGCTCACACACACACAGACAGTTTTAGATATTTCGGTCTTTTCTCATTTAAGTAGAATGATGAGAAACTAGCTGTCCGTGTGCATTACAAATATGGCTGCAAAGTGACCTCACTTACTTTAAAGGGACTTCAGTATCGTGCCGATCCTATACAGTTGACTACATTTCGAGACTTAAAAGCTGCAAAACTCAAATGTTTCTCCACCTTGATCCACAGGAAGCGCTTGGAGGCATCAGACTCGAACAGCTTTGGGAATGAAGTATACAGTGTGACCTTCCAGAAGAAAGGAGTATACCCTTTGTTTGGCTGTCAGTATGACTTCAACCTGGAGGGAGTTGTCAATGTCCCAGAGTTCCTGGTGTATTTCCCCCTGTTTGAGGAGTGAGTGCCACATCTCATATGCTATTTTGACTCCTGGTTTTTGCAACGTTATTGCCTTAACTTGCCAACAGAGGGCACAACTAATTCACAAATGTGTGCATATCTGTCTAGTGTCAGAGATATTCTTCATTCAATAATACGCTGTTATCTCTAGCAAATTCCTAAAAGCAGATCCAATTCATTAGGTTGCAGATTTAAATATCATGTTTTGGTGAAATGTGCAGACTGTGTATTATTATTGTATAGTTGATGTGTTTAAATTACTGCTTTTATTTATCTGTCCAGAATGGCAAAAAAGTACAACATGCGACTGGTTATTAAGAAAACATTCCGTGAGTTCTTTGAGGAGAAAGTAAAAGATGAGAAGCATAAGATGCTCATGCAGTGGATGCAGGCCCTGGAGGTATGTGTGTGTGTTTTTGTGTGTACAAGGCTACAACTAACTAAACTTCTAGAAAGTAAAGTCTTGATAAAACATTTTATTTGTCTACTAACATTGTCCAACAGTGTATGTACATGCATCCCAGGAGATTTGTGTTTTTTCTGAAAGTCATGAAAGTTTCCACCACAGTGTCATTTCCAGCATTCCAGCAAAATCTGCACATAATAGGCATTTGAAAAGTAGCAAAAATAATTGAAGGCCAAACAATACATGGAATGGCTCTCATTAGCTACTCCCACTTCTCATCAAAAGTCTCAGTTAGCAGTTGATATTCTGCACTCATGCAGAAAACATACTTGTGATCGTAAAAATGCTCTGATACCATCTGACGTATGAATGTCATTCCGTAAACATTCAGCGCACAAATTAAAATCACATTATATCACCTAGTGTAAATATATATATAATATATATATATGTGTGTGTGTAAATATATGTAATATACACTTGAAGTCAGAAGTTTACATACACATTAGCCATTTTAAACTCAGTTTTTCACAATTCCTGATATTTAATCGTAGAAAACATTCCCTGTCTTAGGTCAGTTTAGGATCACTAATTTATTTTAAGAATGTGGTATGTCAGAATTATTTATTTCAGCTTTTATTTCTTTCATCACATTCACAGTGGATCAGAAGTTTACATACACTTTGTTAGTATTTGATAGCATTGCCTTTAAATTGTTTAACTCGGGTCAGATGTTTTGAGTAGCCGTCCACAAGCTTCTCACAATATGTTGCTGGAATTTTGTCTCATTCCTCCAGACAGAACTGGTGTAACTGAGTCAGGTTTGTAGGTCTTCTTGCTCGCACACACTTTTGCAGTTCTGCCAACAAATTTTCTGTTGAGGTCAGGGCTTTGTGATGGCCACTCCAATACCTTGACTTTGTTGTCCTTAAACCATTTTGCCACAACCTTGGAGGTATACTTGGGGTCATTGTCCATTTGGAACCCCAATTTGTGAAGAGCTTTTACCTCCTGGCTGATGTCTTGAGATGTTGCTTCAATATATCCACATAATTTTCCTTCCTCATGATGCCATCTATTTTGTGAAGTGCACCAGTCCCTCCTGCAGCAAAACACCCCCACAACATGATGCTGCCTCCCCATTGCTTCACGGTTGGGATGGTGTTCTTTGGCTTGCAAGCCTCACCCTTTTTCCTCCAAACGTAACGATGGTCGTTATGGCTAAACAGTAAAATTTTTGTTTCATCAGAGCAGAGGACATTAAAAAGTTATATCTTCATCCCCATGTGCACTTGCAAACTGTGGTCTGGCTTTTTTTATGGTGGTTTTGGAGCAGTGGATTCTTCCTTGCTGAGGAGCCTTTCAGGTTATGCCGATATAAGACTAATTTTACTGTGGATATAGATACTTGTCTACCTGTTTCCTCCAGCATCTTCACAAGGTCCTTTGCTGTTGTTGTTCTAGGATTGATTTGCACTTTTCTTGCCAAACTGCGTTCATCTCTAGGAGACAGGATGCCTCTCATGCATACTATTGTTTGTACAGATGAACGTGGTACCTTCAAGTGTTTGGAAATTGCTCCCAAGAGTGAATCAGACTTGTGGAGGTCCACAATCCTTTTTCTGTGGTCTTGGCTGATTTCTTTTGATTTTCCCATGATGTCAAGCAAAGAGTCACTTAAAACCTTAAAATACATCCACAGGTACACCTCCAGTTGATTCCAATGATCCTATCAGAATTAAATTGACTAGGGCTGTCAATCGCTAAAAAAATTAATAGAATTAATTACATGGTGTCCCGATTAATTAATCACATATATAAATATTTGCTGACAAAGCCCATCATATAACAATAATTCAATATATAATGATTATACATATTTATACATAGTTATCTTTAAATATATATATATATATATATATATATATATATATATATATATATATATATATATAAAAAATATTCAGATAATTAAAATGCATTACATTCTTGTAGCAGAAGAGTTAATCATTAATAAGACAATACAAAAAGCGGCTTTAGAATACAATGTATTGTTTACTACCATATTATTGATCATAAGTCAATCATTGGCATACAGTTCACAGCAATCCATTTCACAAGTGAATTTGTCAATCAGTTGGAGATTTATTATGAGGCTTGTTTAAGGACCCCTCAATTTACACCTACGTCAGACATGCTTGTGTAGCGTCTCATATGCGTTGCGTCGCGTCATAAACATAAAATGTTTAGGTCACTGTGTCAAGTTAAATATAGTTTAATACTCAATCTTTAAACACATCTTGAGATCTCTTAGTTCGGATTTGCGCTCCAAGTGTTTTGAACACAAGAACGTAATGCATGTTTGTGTGTGTGTGTGTGTGTGTCTGCCTACTGAGGTGTTTTCTTCACTGTATAAACTGTGCGTTGCTCATACAGCTGAAGTTTCACTTACTGCCCTCTGGAGTAAACAGGTGGTACTACAAGCTTGCATTTCTCAGGAATCTTCCTTATTATGGTCCAGGGTGTTGCGATTAATTGCATTTTTTGTCAAATTGAATTAACACGTTAAATCGACAGCCCTAAAACTGACTGGATTATCCAAGATGGCAGCGCGGTAGCACGCAGCGGCCACTCCGGATCCACAATGGTGCTATTTTTGTTAAAAACTTTTGCAACACATGGACATCGGAGCAACCAGTGTTCGTGTCTACCTTCGCCAGACACTACTCAAATATAAGACTCATGCAAAAACCAAGCTGCATGATGACCTGCAGGAGGCGCTACGCGTACTCGGCTTGCTGCGGAGACCAGGCCTCCAGCCCTCGGTGTCGCCTGATGCCGGTGGCCGGGGGAGAGGACGTCATAAGCGGTGTGCGAAAGCGAAGCGCTGAAAGAGGGCGGGGTCCATGCTAGGCTAAAACAAACCCTAGCCGGCCGGCTCTCCCGCCTATCCTGCTCTCAAATGTTTGCTCCCTGGACAATAAACTGGACTATATCCGACTCCAGCAGGCTACGTGGCGTGAGTTTAGAGACTGCTGCGTCTTTGTTTTCACGGAGACGTGGCTCAGCGACAGAGTTCGGATGCCGCCATTCAGCTAGACGGGCTCGCCTCGTTTCGTGCCGACAGAAATACAGCTCTCTGCGGTAAGACTCGCGGTGGTGGCTTGTGTGTTTACATCAACACGGAATGGTGCAAGAACTCTATGCTAGTCTCTAGTTACTGTTCATCGCTGTTGGAGCTTGTGACTGTTAGATGCAGACCTTTTATCTACCACGGAATTCACCACTGTTTGCATAACCGAGTTTACATTCCCCAGCGCTAACGCTAAGGAAGCGCTCTGTGAACTGTATGGGGCTATGAGCGAACTGCAGAACGCTCACCCCGACGGACTGTTTATTGTCGCGGAGATTTCAACCATGCAAATCTCAAGACAGTGCTCCCTAAATTCCATCAGTATGTGGACTTTGCAACGAGAGGGGCTGAACGCGCTTGATCTTGTTTACACAAACATCCCAGGCGCTGCACGGGCGGAGCCCCGCCCCACCTCGGCTACTCAGACCACATCTCTGTTATGTTAATTCCAGCATACAGACCGCTCGTCAGACGCACAAAACCGCTTCAGAAGCAGGTGAAAACCTGGCCAGCAGGAGCCATCTCTGCTCTTCAGGACTGTTTTGAGTGTACTGACTGGCACATGTTCAGGGAGGCTGCAACATATGGCGATTCTACCAACTTGGAAGAATACACAGCATCAGTGACCAGCTACATCAGCAAGTGCATTGATGATGTCACTTTCTCAAGACCATCACCACACGCTCCAACCAGAAGCCGTGGATGACTGCGGAGGTGCGCACGCTGCTGAGGTCCTGAGACTCGCCTTCAGAGCAGGCGATAAGGCAGCCCTAAGAACAGCTAGGGCCAAACTGTCACGGGCAATCAGAGAGGCAAAGCGCGACACGCCCAGAGAATCCACAGTCACTTCCAGGACAGCGGTGACACGCGGCGCATGTGGCAGGGCATCCAGGCCATCACCAACTACAGGACAACATCAGTTGCCTGTGACAAAGATGCCTCCCTTCCAGATGCGCTGAACGACTTCTACGCCGGTTTGAAGTGCAGAACGACGTGATGGCGAGGAAGTCCACCCCTCCTCCCAACGACCAGGTGCTCTGTCTTACCACGGCAAATGTGAGGAAAACTCTACGTAGAGTCAACCCACTGAAGGCTGCTGGACCAGACAACATTCCTGGCAGAGTGCTCAGAGGATGTGCAGACCAGCTAGCAGATGTTCTTACCGACATCTTCAACATCTCTCTGAGCAGCGCCGTTGTTCCAACGTGCTTCAAGGCCACCACCATCATCCCCATGCCAAAGAAGTCTTCAGTGTCCTGCCTCAACGACTACCGTCCCGTCGCGACTTACACCCATCATCATGAAGTGCTTCGAGAGGCTCGTCATGAGGCAGATTAAGACCCAGCTGCCCCCTCACTAGACCCACTTCAGTTTGCGTGATCGTTCAAACCGCTCAACGGATCGATGCCATCACCACAACCCTCCATCTGGCCCTCACCCACCTAGACAATATGGACTCATACGTTCGAATGCTGTTCATAGATTTCAGCTCAGCATTCAACACAATCATTCCCCAGCACCTGATTGGAAAGCTGAACCTGCTGGGCCTGGACACCTCCCTCTGCAACTGGATCCTGGACTTCTTTACTGGGAGACCTCAGTCAGTCCGGATCGGGAACAGCATCTCCACCACCACCACACTGAGCACTGGGGCCCCCCAGGGCTGTGTGCTCAGTCCACTGCTGTTCACTCTGCTGACTCACGACTGTGCAGCAATGCACAGCTCAAATCACATCATCAAGTTCGCCGATGACACGACCGTGGTGGGTCTCATCAGCAAGAACAACGAGTCAGCATACAGAGAGGAGGTGCAGCGGCTGACAAACTGGTGTAGAGCCAACAACCTGTCCCTGAATGTCGACAAAACAAAAGAGATGGTTGTTGACTTTAGGAGAGCACAAGGTGAACACACTCCGCTGAACATCGACGGCTCCTCTGTGGAGATCGTCAAGAGCACCAAATTTCTTGGTGTTCACCTGGCGGAGAACCTCACCTGGTCCCTCAACACCAGCTCTATCACCAAGAAAGCCCAGCAGCGTCTCTACATTCTTCGAAGGCTGAGGAAAGCACATCTCCCAACCCCCATCCTCACTACATTCTATAGAGGGACTATTGAGAGCATCCTGAGCTGCTGCATCACTGCCTGGTTTGGGACTTGCACCGTTTCGGACCGCAAAGCCCTGCAGAGGATAGTGAGGACAGCTGAGAAGTTCATTGGGGTCTCTCTTCCCTCCATCAAAGACATTTACAAAAAACACTGTATCCATAGAAGCAACCAGCATTGTGGACGACCTCACACACCCCTCACACAAACTCTTTACCCTCCTCCCGTCTGGCAAGAGGTACCGAAGCATTCGGGCCCTCACGGCCAGACTGTGTAACAGCTTCTTCCCCCAAGCCATCAGACTTCTCAATACTCAGAGACTGGTTTGACACACACGTGTCCTGAGTTGCACTTTAATAACTTGTCACTTTATAACTGTCTGCTACCTCAATAACTGCTATGTGCATAGAACACTATCTCATAGTATGTTATGTTTACATTTTTAGAAACTGTCATCTTTTTGCACTACTGAGTACTGGTCGGCGCTGCACTGTCTATTGTCCTGTTCATTGTCAGTAATTTGTTGTACTGTCCTGTACTTTTTGCACATGTTTGCACGTGCACTTTATATAGGTATATATAGGTAGTTTATATAGGTATTTTATTTCGTTGTGTTGTCTCATGTGGTCCTATGTTGGTCCTTTGTTGTTTTTATGTAGCACCATGGTCCTGGAGGAACGTTGTCTCGTTTTGCTGTGTACTGTACTAACTGTATATGGTTGAAACGACAATAAAAACCACTTGACTTGACTTGACTAATTGCCCAAAGGCTTGACGTAATTCTCTGGAATTCTCTAAGCTGCCTAAAGGCACAGATGTTAGTGTATATATATTTCTGACCCACTGGAATTGTGATATAGGCAATTAAAAGTGAAAAAATTTGTCTGTAAACAATTTTTGGAAAATTACTTTTGTCAATTTTACTTTTGCCATTTTTACTTTTGCAGTAAATCTATAAGCCGGCTCTCTTTAGTGAATCAGTTGGGGCTGACTGAATTAACCAAATTAACCAAGAACTGTTACTGTGTTATGTGTTCTTCAAGCTCATTAGTTACAAATTGAGAGTTCATATGACATGTAGTTTCAAATACAAATGTATTTTTGTTGTAATAAGTGAATAATCTAAAGACTATCTGGCAAATAAATATTTCATAAAACATAATAATTCTTTAAAAAAGCAGTTCACTTTTAAACATGCTTAAAGTGTTGTTTATTTCTCTCTCATGTCTGTAAAATCCACTTATAAAATGCAATAAATAAATAAAACATTTTTTTTTTTAAATATCCAGTATGAAATCTGACTGCTGGTCAATTTTGTCATCTACAAGCCACCTTGGCTGGTTGGTTACAATTAAAATTTTGGACCCTGCCCTCATGTCATCCCAGATGTATATGTCTTAAATTTCTTCTGCTGAACACAAATATAGATTTTTTTAGGAGAATATTTCAGCTCTGTAGGTGAAAGTTGACCATTTTGAATCAAATGGTCAACTTTAATATTGATCTGTTTCTCACCCACAACTATCATATCGCTTCATAATATATAGATTTATCCACTGGAGTTGTATGGATCACTTTTATGCTGCCTTTATGTGCTTTTTGGACCTTCAAAGGTTTGGTCACCATTCACCTCTATTGTATAGACCTACAGAGCTGAGATATTCATGTTTTAAGTCACATGAAATCATAATTGCCCTATTTACTTTATTAATGCATTTATATGTTTTTATTGTGAACCTCTTATTTGGACTTTTCATAGTTCACTCAGTTCCTGGTAGATTTGTATGTCTTGCCCTGAATATTTTATATATATGTATATATGTGTGTGTTTGTATGCCATTTTACTTGGAAATATTTCACATTATGGAAGCAAAATGAATTTCTAGCACTTTCATCTTGACTAAAGTGCTCTCATGCCGACTGGGGTCATCCACTTGTTTCCGCTTGCTTTGAGGTCATTTTTCAAATTTTTTCACGACTGTAAAGTGAGGTCAATGACAGATTTTCTGTGCCATAAAACACAGACCCAGCATTCATTGTCAGCTATTATTGTCAGCTCCGTATGTTTGTTTTTTGTGTGCAAGAAGTTTGTTTGATTGGCATCTCCACACTTAATTTTACTGGAAAACAACACTATCAAAAACATCCATATATTTACTTGAAGGAAAATTGCATAAGGTATTACAACATTTTAATATAAAATATTGAATTAAGTTTATTTGTCTTCCCTAATTGGCAATTAATTATTTTCTTGTTTTATGCATAAACCTCAACATTGTCAGATTTATGCTTAAAAAAAAATAAAAAAAATAATTTAAGATATATATACAAATCTTAATATTTTAGGCAATGTTGCTTCTCAAGTAAATGTATCTCGTTTTAAGGATATGTAAATATTTTGACTGCAAATTTAAAAATGTAGCTGCAAGAAGCAGTTATGGGTTTCAAGCCACATAGGGCCTTTAAGTGCATGTGCTCCAAGGTTTGAAGAATTATTTTAATAGCCCGTAAGCACTTAAAATAGAGAGAGAGAGGAGCAATGTGAACAGCAGATGTGGCCAGGGCAATAAACTACAATATCCGTAATGTGAGAGGCTTAAGATAGCGCTACTGGGAGACAGGAAGGACAGCTGATCGTTCTCGCAGTGGAAGACCACGTGTAACACGGTGCATCCGAATATCACACCTGCGGGACCGGTACAGGATGGCAAACAACAACTGCCCATGTTATATCAGGAAAGCACAATCACTCCATCAGTGCTCAGACTGTCTGCAATAGGCTGAGAGATGCTGGACTGAGGGCTTGTAGGCCTGTTGTAAGGCAGGTCCTTACCAGACATCACCGGCAACAACGTCGCCTATGGGCACAAACCCACCTTCGCTGGATCAGACAGGACTGGCAAAAAGTGCTCTTCACTGACGAGTTGTGGTTTTGTCTCACCAGGGGTGATGGGTCGGACTCTCGTTTATCGTTGAAGGAATGAGCGTTACACTGAGGCTTGTACTCTGTAGCGGGATCATTTTGGAGGTGGAGGGTCCGTCATGGTCTGGGGCAGTGTGTCACAGCATCATCAGACTGAGCTTGTTGTCATTGCAGGCCATCTCAATGCTGTGCGTTACAGGGAAGACATCCTCCACCCTCATGTGGTTAAAAAAATTAAAACAGAAAAAGGCATAATTTGTATCTACAAGACTTTAATGCAGTTCTCTTAGACAAGTAATTTTGTGTGTAATTTAAAAAAAAAGTTTTACTTAAGCCACTAGTTTTTTTTATTTGTTTCCTAAGTATCGATATTGAGGTACCAGGACTAGTATCGTACCAAAGCCAAATTTTGGTATCAGAGCAACCCTACTATAGGTCCATACAATGCAAGTGAATGGTGACCAAAGCTTTTAGGTTCCATGAAGCTCATAAAGGCAGCATAAAAGTAATGCATAAGACTCCAGTGGTTTAATCCATGTCTTCATAAGTTATATGTCAGGTGTGGGTGAGAAACAGATCAATATTTAAGTTCTTTTTTTTTTAACTGTAAATCTTGACATCATCAGTCTCCTTGGCCAAAACAGATTAGATTACTTCAGAAGACTTGAATTAAATCACTTTATGCCTCCTTTATGTGCTTTTTTTGGACCTTCAAAGCATTGAACTCTGTTGATCTGTGTTGTATGGACCTACGGAGCTGAAATATTCTTCTAAAATCTTCATTTGTGTTCTGCAGAAGAAAGAAATTCATACACTCATGGAATGGCATGAGGGTCAGTAAATGATGAGTGAATATTATTTATTTTTTTGGGCTAAAATCTCTAAGGTTTTAAATTGATGATTTTACTTTGGGATGTGTGGCAGAGCTCATTTCATGACCACCAGTGGGAAAAGCAATGGTAAAGAAAATGACAAAAAAAGTTTGGGGTGTAATGCTTGTCAATGTTACATTATGATTTATATAATTCCAAATAGTTTATAAATATTTTCTAGAGAATAATTGTTCCTCTGTCCCACTTTACTGCTTAAAAAATCTGGGATTTGGTTGGTTGGAACCTTTTTTGTGCTCACTGGATGAGACCAAGGCTGCTTCCGGTAGCCAGATCTGATTGTGGATAATGATGTCTGCAGATCTGTGCAGCATTATCTTCACTTTGGAGGAATCAAACAGTTTTGTGCTTCCTTGTTGTCATAGCAATACCCTCCAGATGAGACGGGCAGACCGGCGTCTGATAGTCCGGGGGAGTATGACCATGCCAAGAGAATAGCCGAGAATCCTGCTGTTAGACTTCCACTGGTGAGCACTGATCTTTTCCTTCTAGTGAAAAGAGTTTTTTATTTTTTATTAATTATGTTCTGATAGTTCACGGTCTCTTTTCTCCACAGGGGACCTTGAGCAAGTCTGAGTGGGAGGCTACAAGTACGTAGTGATGTTCTCTTCCTGTTCAGATCAGCCTTCTAATTCAATATTGCTTCTCTTATACACTTAGATGGTATCTTTTGGTATTTGTCGTGATATGATGCGTAGGGTTGCACCAGCTGTGTGTAAGTTCTCACGTAATATGTGACAAAGTTCACACTAAGGTCTTAGTAACTACTAGTTTGTTTGTAAGTCAGTGCTTAATTTGGTTGCACCACCTGTTCTTCAGACAAGACTTAATTAGTAGGTTGTAAGCTCCGTAAAGTAATGCGTAGTCGCATAATATGACGTTTACCTGTATTTAACCAATAAGCAGCCTTCAAATTTGTACACAGAAGTGTTCAAAAGTCGTGAACTTCAGTTTTATCTCACTACGGTTGATGTTCAAACCTTGTTTGCTCACATAGCTGTCAGCTTTAATATATTATATCCCCATTAAAATATGATGCGTAATAACACAAGACTTAATTAATGATATAGGCTATTTAGCTTATGTAAATAACAATATTCAATAACTGTATCTAAAATGAATAAGGGACCATAAAAAATTCTAATGCAACCGGCTGGAAAAATACGCCACAACTAGGCTAAGTTGAAAGGTACGTATAGCTGCTGCTTTATCTTCAATGTCTTCAGAAATTGTACAAAACATGATAAGAAAAACAAGAAAAGGCTGAAATCATAAGATAATGATACTCACTTTAATGAAAGGTTCTTTTAGCTGAGCTGTTTAATATTCATAGGCACAGAGTAGAGCACGTATCACGGCTCATTTGTATTGAAAGCGTAGCCTGTACCCAAGCCAAGAAATTAAAGGCTCCTGCTGTGTTCAGACTCATTTCTTAAGATAAAATGCTTGGGATCATTTAGAGGTTTCCTCCTGGTGCAGTACAGCCTGTGGGTTGGTCATTGGGGACAAAATCTATAAAAGGATAGTTCACAGAAAAATAAAGGTCCCCCCATGGATTGTCAAACTCCTGCTGTAAAAATGAGAGCTGTTAACATAATTCTTCACTTCTATATTTCCATTTTGTAGAAAATTACTCGCTTTTTCAGGAATGACGAATATGAAATTATAATTATATTCACATTTCATACACCATTTCAGTAAGAGAAAAAAGCTACAAGACATTAGTCTCACGTAACCAAACCTTTGACTTAAATGGCAAATGTCTGGACCGTATAGAAGCGACCGTATAGAAGCTTAAATTGGCCAAAAACTGCCCACTCAAGCAGCTCAGTTTGTGGATTTCCGCTTCTTTTTCTGCTGCATGCCTCAAACGAAACTCTGAATATCTTGAAATTATTTGATGTCACTAACCTGTCAAACTTGGGCACATCTGGTGATTATTTTGTCCTCAAAATTGCCCATTGTATCAAGGCGGAACCTTGTGAGCGTGACTGTTTCCAGGCGGACTGATGAAAAGTTCTGTGTGCTGCTCGCGGATGTTCTATCAAACCAGCCAATAATGTGCTGCGTGGATCGAGAAAGTGTTTTCCAATGTTGTGTGCTATGTGCATCAGAAGGTTAGTGCATGCACTATCGGTCATGACATCTGAGGCTGAGACTAACAAGACATCAGTGAATCCAGACTTATAAATCGATGTTGTTTCCACATGAGAATGCAACAAATAAATATAAAACAAACCGCACCGTGTTATATTGTTTATTGCAAAGAACATACCTTGCTGTTAACAAAACTGCAATCCAGTTTAAACTTAAGTGCATAAAATTATGAAATTGAAAGATTTAGCCAGTTCATATTCTAATAAAAAAAGTAAAAGAGAAAAAGCTTCAAATACAGTGCCATGGTACTACCGCAGTTCTCAAGCTTCAATATACCGGAAATGTTCTGCTCTGCTTTTGTTTTGAAACAAAAAAACTTTCATTATTTATATGTACTTTATTCATATTCCCAGATATTAGGATGAGTATTTGCTTCTCAGACTCTTGTCTCACCACGCTAATGGCATGTTTCTAAGCCCAGAAATGCAGCAGGGGATGTTCAAACATGAGACTAGATGGAACGCAACAGAGACCCTGTTTACACCCGTTACTAAGATATGTTTCAGGTGATCAGATCACAGGGTCTAAATAGTAGGGACGAGAATTGCAACAGACCACCCGATTTGATATTGCAAAGATTTTTAGATGCAAATTCGATATTGCTTTAAAAAATAAAATTATATATATATATATATATATATATATATATATATATATATTAGTAATTTAACATATTAAGAGGTTTTAACACTTTTTTATCTTTGAAATGTTTATTGAAGAACAGTTTTGTCAGACATGAAAAATAGTTTACAATTGTTTACCTTGTAATACATGATTTACAGGTAAAAGGTTGAGGATGTACGAAACCACCAATTTAAATAATTGACTAGAAGGGGAATTGTCTGAGCTATTATTCGACTAGTTAGTGTTAAGGAACCCATGTATTAATATAGCTATAAGCAGCCATTATGGGGCCAAGCACCAACATGGCAACAATTGCACAACACCAAACATAACCCAAAGAACGCACTGGGCCTCATTCATGAAACTTGTGAATATATGAGTAATTTGCGTGTGAAATGGGCCTTCCCGAAAACGTTCTGCCAGATTCACAAATACTTCGTACTCCCCAGATTTGTAAGTAAAACCTGTGTATGTTAGTAAATTCCAAACATTTGTAAAATGTGTGCATAATCAAATTTACGACTCAAGTACATTCACATCGTAAAATTTAGATGTAGCAAGCACAATAGCATCTCAAAGACTGTCATCACATGTTTCTGCTGTTATCTGAGGCTCTTTTGTGAATCAAACAGTTCAAGAAGTCAAAAATGGTTTGATGGGTGTAAAAAAAATTCTGTTCACCCCGTTAGGAGGATGTCCACCACTATTATTGACAACCCTAGATTTCATCATTTTCCTGTGAATGGTTCTATGGGCTACCTAAAATAAAATCTGTTTAATAAATCAAAAAAATATTTTTCAGGCTTTGGTAGCTCAGCGAATATTGATGTTGACCACCACCCCTGGAGTCGCGATTTGGAATCCAGGGCGTGCTGAGTGACTCCAGCCAGGTCTCCTAAGCAACCAAATTGTCCCGGTTGCTAGGGAGGTTAGAGTCACATGGTGTAATCTCCTTGTGGTCGCACAAGGAGATTACACCAACTTTGCCGGTAATGAGCGGCTTTAAAAACAAATAACCGTACTGTTAGAATGGCGGTCAGCCATCAGAAATTGTAAATGTCAGGCGTAGAGTTTATCTGCATGATGCACATCTATTTTTATGGGTAGATTGGCCATGCTACATAGTAATACCCAATACAACTCTGACTGATGGCACCACAAGAACATGCACACAGTTCCTTTACTAGTGATTACCCTGAGCTATGACATCAAGGGCAGCAGACAGGGAAAAATAAGTAATTTTTTAAGACCCCAGAAAATTGTTCACTGGCAACACATCTACTGTAGTGAATATATATATATATATATACTGTATATGTTGATAACTGGACCAATAACCAGCCAACCATTCACCTCCTCTACATTAACGCAAACTCAGCAAAAAAAGAAATGTCCTCTCACTTTCAACTGCTTTTATTTTCAGCAAACTTAACATGTGTAAATATTTGTATGAACATAAAAATATTCAGCAACTAAGACATCAACTGAACAAGTTTCACAGACTAACAGAAATTTTATAATTTGCCCCTGAATAAAGGGGGGGGGGTTGTTAAATATATATATATACACACACACACACACACACACACACACACACACACACACACACACACACACGGAACCACACGCAATGTGTTGACCAGGCATTTGCCCACATCATAGAGTAAGTTTCTGCCTACCTTATTTTCAAAATATGGAGGTTATTTTATAGAGAAGCTTTAGTGGCAGTCTAGTTTAGCTTTGTTAATTTTTTTAATGTTATAATTATGTTTCCTTGTTTATGTCCAAGTCTCATAATTTTCCTTATGCAATTCTCTCTTGTCTTTTTTTTTTTAGGCATATACCTGGTGTTTGTGTTTGAGAAAATGTCGTGAGTTGGAGGGATTCACCATTGTGTCCGCATGAATGATTGCCACAGATGTGGAGAGTAGTGCTGTCTCATTTCCATTCATTTGGTTTCTACAAGCCTGCTGAGCCTGTGCATTTCACAAACTGTCAGATATTTTTATATTGCCACAGAATTTCTTCGTGTGTGTGAGTGTGTGAGAGAGAGAGAGAGAGAGGAATAGCGAATGAGTGAGCAGTCGAGTGAAGAAAATGTGTGCTTGCAGCACATTTGAGAGGATATGTGCACGCTGCACATAATCAATATTTTCATTCATTCTGTGTACTGTTATACAACGCTCACCTGGAACCCTTTCACTTCAGGTCAAAGAATCTAACAGCCCAGTATGGCTTACAGTCCCTTTGGGTTTTACTTAGATTTGTAGTCCACAATTGCCTTCAAGCTAGACTAAACTCCGTATAGGATTCCCTTGTTCTGAAAGTCACAGAATTACATCAAAAACAAAAAAATGTCCAGCTGTGAAGGGTTTGATTAATATCCTGTGTGTTGTGTAATTGGGGCCACCAGCTGTTCTTTGACATGTAGAACCTCAGCTTCAATCCATGATTTTTTTATTTTATTTTTTTACATAAAAGGCATACTGGCATAGGGTATTTCTTTCCTAAAAAACAAAAATACGTATTTTCTCTTCTGACGTCATTGTGTAATGTTGTTCCTGTAAGCTGTCCAGGGACTGTAAACCTATTGTAGGAGTAATAAATCCAAGAATTACAAAAAAAGTGTATTTGTATCAAGATTATTCTCAAGTAAGAAGGTACAATACACCTGCTTTATACTATAGACAAAAGAATAAGGTATAAATGATTTAATAAAATAAAAAATGATGCATGGTACATACACATGAATACACACTCAGGAGTTTCTTCAACTTCAGTAAATTCCATGTCCCAGCAGTTGATTTTTATTACAACTAACACATTTTAGCTTTATTATTTTGTAAGTTGAAGGTCTCATTAAAACTGACTTTGAAACTTTTTGCCATCCCTTTAATATTTTTTTTTGTACTTTTCTTTTTAAAAATGCCTTTTAGATTTCATTGTTTTAACCTTGTTAGATCTTTAATATTAAACTATTGATATCCATTATACAATTACAAATCAATACATGTTTAAACTGATAATCTAAACAAAGAGTGAAATGGACCATTAGCCATTTTATGCAACGTATACTGTACAATATCTAATTTGAATGGTAAAAATGCTACAGTAAACCAAATTTCATTGGTTAACAGGCAGTTCTCTTACGAGAGGTTCTCTCGTATTGCGTAAGCTAGCTTACGCTACGGGAAAGATTCATCTTTTCTGAGATATTGAAGCCAAAAAATTATCCTTAATTTTGTATCCATTGTCAACGCAGTGCGGCAGCTGCAGACCTTGAGCGGGCTAGCTAGCGAGCTCATTGGTTGCTCTGCGGCAACTGCTGCAGCCTATAGACGAGCTTGGGCAAACTCGCATCCAATGAGAGGCGTCCGCGCGCTCACTGCATCAAAGCCCGCCAAAAAGGGCGTGACTAGAGTGCATATAAGCGTAGTTCGTAGGCTGGAACCCTGATTTTCATCTCTTCAGCGAAGCTCTTCGCATCTCTGAACTGGAAGCCGCGTCGCCGTTCGAGGGGCATCTAGCAAGCGTGGACAGCGCTCGAAGAAGCCGGCCGTCTTCGCCACCTTCAGCCATCCTGCGAGCTACGCCATCCGGCGACGTATCCTTTTTAGAGTAAGCTAAGTTCCTCAGCGAACTTCACAAAAGAGTATCGAGCGTCTTTTTAAAGATGCCTCGCGACTTCCTGCGGCTCCTGCCGCGCTCCTCTCAGCCGGAGACCGACACATCATCTGCGCTCTCTGCCTGGGACTGGGGCATGCAGAGCTCGCCCTCGCTGACGGCGGATGCGACCTCTGCGAGGAGCTTCCGATGTCGACCCTGCGGGCTCCACTCGAGCATGCAAAACCGGAGCTGCCGCGCCACCTTCTGTTTCGCCGGCCGAAGAAGCGCCGCTCCCAAAGGCTGCCGGAACCGGTTTTAGAAGCGACTGTCTCGCCGGAGCCCCTCCCTCGAAGCATCGCGTTCACCCTCCCCGCCTCGGGATGCGCAGTTGCCGCCGAGCGGCCGCGACTGCTGCCACCTCGAGAGCGAGGCGGAGGACAAAGGCTGCTGTTCCAACATGGCTTCGACAGCGAGGAGTGGTCACAAGCCTTCTCAACGGCCCAGGAATCCAGCAGGACCCGCGCCGAGTCGAAGGGGAACTGATACGCCTCCTCACACAGGCCCTCGACTGCCTCGGGCTCGAGTGGTCACCGCCCCTGAGCAGGCTCCCAACAGACTCGACGGCTGTTTTCTTCAAAGCCGTCACCAGCGAGCGCCAGCGTCCGGCCGCCCCTTCCTGCCGGAACTCCACGCCGAGCTCTCTAAATCGTGGAACGCCTCTCTCGGCCAGGACTTGATCCCACGCCTCCACCGCCTCGCTTCAGTGGACTCCGCCACGAGAAGGGCTACTCTTCCATCCCCCGGTCGAGGATTCGGTAGCAGCACACCTTTGCCCGCCCTCCGCGAGATGGCGGTCTAAACCAGTGCTCCCGCCTAAGGCCTGCAGAACTACTTCCGCCTGTGTTGGCCGCGCCTATTCCGCCGCCGGCCAAGCCGCATCTGCTCTGCATTCCATGGCCGCCTTGCAGATCCTCCAAGCGGACCTTCTTCGGAGTGGGATGAGAGAGGCAGGCACCCAGAGGCTGTTACAGATCTAAGGAGCGCGACGGACCTCGCCCTTCAGGCCACCAAAGCTGCAGCCCAAGCTATAGGGAAGTGCATGGCCTCGCTGACTGTAACCGAGAGACACCTGTGGCTAACGCTAGCCGACATGGGAGAAACTGAGCGCTCCACGTTCCTCAACGCCGCTTCTCCGTCCGGTCTCTTCGGTTCCGCTGTAAGTGGCATTGTTGACCGCTTTTGGAAGTCCAGAAAGCCACCCAAGCCATGAATCTCTTCCTGCCTCGCCCGCTAGCTCCTCTGCAGGCCGCCCACGTAACCAGCCTCCTGCACGAGCATCTTCACAGCGCCCAGCTCAACAAAGCCAGACTTCCCAGCGCCGGCAGGGCGGCCGCTCAAGATCGCGCTCAGACAGCCACCGTAGACCACCGCCTCGCGGGCCTCGGCCTAAGATTGCGCTTGAAACCTGAACAACCGAAGTCCTCCTAGCTTTGTTGAACAAACGACGGCTCAGTCCCGCCGCGTCGACCACCGCCAAAGCTTCGCCCCTGTCAGTCCCCTTCTCTCAGGCTACTGCAGTGGTGAATTTAGCAGCCAACAAGCCGGTGACACTGCCCGCTTGCCTGCGCTCAAACGCCGCTTTCACGGCGACCCAAATAAATCTTGTAAAGAGCAAACATGTCTTATGTGTAGAAAATGTGCCCACAACCCTGTGTTCGCCTCTACACACAAGCATAACACATCCCGCTGCCCCTATCAGAGCATGCTCTCATAAAGCGGTTACTGAACCGCCGAGCGCTTAGAGTCAATAAATGCGCCTCACCAATACGCATGCGCGCTCCATTCTCTGCCCGCTCTGTTACACGGCCAGCAAATATTCCTCTGTGTGTAAGTCCCGCGTCCATGAATATGCTTAAGCATCACGTAACAGATGTGACTCTTTCCCCATTCATTCCAATCGGAAGTCACTCACAAAACAGCCTGTTCATGCTGTCTGCGAGCAATCATGCATAAACACACTAAACGCGCCACACATTTTGTTCAGCTCTGTGTGTGGCAATCAGAGCGAATTGGCCATTCACCCTCTAGCGCTACGCTTCAAAGCGTGGGAAGCTATTCCAGGGATATCCAAGTGGGTGTTAAGCACAATACAACAGGGCTATTTGCTACAGTTCGATCGCCGCCCTCCTCGCTTTCAGAGCGTGGCTCGAAACCACTGTGAACACGGAAGCAGCGTGCATGCTTCGTTCAGAAATAGCAAGCCTTCTGTGCAAAAGGGCCATAGAGAAAGTGCCACCCTCTCTGAGCGAAGTCGGGCTTTACAGCCGTTATTTTCTTGTTCCCAAGAAAGACGGCGGCCTCAGACCCATATTAGATCTCAGGGTTTTGAACAAGGTGCTTGCAAAAAGACTTACAATCAGGAAACTCCTCGCGCATGTGCGCCAGGGGGACTGGTTTATTTCTCTCGATCTGAAAGATGCATATTTTCAGATTCAGATAAATCCCCGTCACAGGCCATTCTTGAGATTCGCCTTCGACGGCCAGGTTTATCAATACACCGTCGGCCTGTCCTTAGCACCCCGTACTTTCACGAAGTGCATGGATGCGGCGCTCGCACCCCTGCGGAGTCAGGGTTTGCGAATTCTGAACAATTTGGACGACTGGCTGATTACGGCTCGCTTATCTACACAGCGCGCACGCCGTGTTCAGCGACTAGCCGCATCTTTTCAGATGAACAGCCTCACGCCTCTGAAGAAATTCTAGAGAGTGCTAGGTTACATGGCCTCAGCCGCAGCAGTACTTCAGCTGGGTTTACTGCACACGCGCCCGCTTCAGCATTGGCTAAGCACCCGGCGCCTCGCCGGGCTTGGGCCACAGGCCGCC